>NW_021823404.1:0-43892 GCF_901001165.1 Salmo trutta | reverse complement strand
ATAGTAGAGAGTGATGATTTATTTCAGCTTTTATTTCTTTCATCACATTCCCAGTGGGTCAGAAGTTTACATACACTCAATTAGTATTTGGTAGCATTGCTTTAATGTTTAACTTGGGTCAAACGTTTCGATTAGCCTTCCACAAGCTTCCCACAATAAGTTGGGTGAATTTTGGCCCATTCCTCTGACAGAGCTGGTGTCACTGAGTCAGGTTTGTAGGCCTCGACTGCTCACACATGCTTTTTCAGTTCTGCCCACACATTTCTATAGGATTGAGGTCAGGGCTTTGTGATGGCCACTCCAATACCTTGTCTTTGTTGTCCTTAAGCCATTTTGCCACAACTTTGGAAGTATGCTAGGGGTCATTGTCCATTTGGAAGACCCAAGCTTTAACTTCCGACTGATGTCTTGAGATGTTTCTTTTTTATGGCGGTTTTGGAGCAGTGGCTTCTTCCTTGCTAAGCGGCCTTTCAGGTTATGCGATATAGGACTCGTTTACTGTGGATATAGATACTTTTGTACCTGTTTCCTCCAGCATCTTCACAAGGTCCTTTGCTGTTGTTCTGGGATTCAGTTTCAGTTTTCGCACCAAAGTACTTTCATCTCTAGGAGAAAGAACGCGTCTCCTTCCTCAGCGGTATAACGGCTACGTGGTCCCATGGTGTTTATACTTGCGTACTATTGTTTGTACGGATGAACGTGGTACCTTCAGGCGTTTGGAAATTGCTCACAAGGATGAAACAGACTTGTTGAGGTCTACAATTTGTTTCTGAGGTCTTGGCTGATTCTTTTGATTTTCTCATGATATCAAGCAAAGAGGCACTGAGTTTGAAGGTAGGCCTTAAATACATCCACAGGTACACCTCCAATTGACAAAATGATGTCAATTAGCCTATCAGAAGCTTCTAAAGCCATGACATAATTTTCTGGAATTTTCCAAGCTGTTTAAAGGCACAGTCAACTTAGTGTATGTAAACTTCTGACCCACTGGAATTGTGATACAGTGAAGTATAAGTGAAATAACCTGTCCGTAAACAATTGTTGGAAAAATTACTTGTCATGCACAAAGTAGATGTCCTAACCGACTTGCCAAAACTATAGTTTGTTAACAAGAAATTTGTGGAGTGGTTGAAAAAACGAGTTTTAATGACTCCAACCTAAGTGTATGTAAACTTCCGACTTCAACTGTATGTAATCTAGATTCCTTCTAGGGTTCTGTTTTGTCCTGTAGCTGGTACACTGTTTGGGTTCAAGTTGAAGATTTGCTATCCAATATTGGAATATTGTTTTATACAACAATAGATTAAAGTACTCTATTTTCTTCTCTAACCACTCTTCTCTTTCACCTTGGTCTCCCTCATCTCTGCTCCTGCTCCTTCTGCTTTTTTCCTTTTAAGGGGATGGATTACCTGCACTCGAAGCGATACATCCACCGGGACTTGGCTGCCCGGAACGTACTGGTGGAGAATGAGCATCTGGTGAAGATCGGGGACTTTGGCCTTACCAAATACATCCCAGAGGGAGATGTTTACTACCGTGTGCGAGAGGATGGAGACAGTCCTGTGTACTGGTGAGTCCTGGAGCCATTGAGCAATTACTTCCCTGCTGGGCTTGGGCTGCTAATTTAGAGTTCAGATGTGTGCATTAAAAAGGTGTCTTTGACTTATTTAACAGGTATGCGATTGAGTGTCTGAAGGAGAGCAAGTTTTCCTTCTCTTCAGACATATGGTCCTTTGGCGTGACGCTCTATGAGGTCCTGACCCACGGTGACCATCGTCAGAGCCCTCCAGTGGTACGAAACGACACCCTCCGTCTCTCTCAACTAGCTCAGTCTAAATCTGCATGATCCATTTAATCAAGGCCACCAACCCTTTACATAATACTGATGCAGTCAGCGTGTGGTTTGCTGAGTGTATTAATTGTGACGTGTGCGTTTTGTATGTGTTTTTTTTTATAGAAGTTCACTCAGATGATGGGTAACGTGCACGGTCAGAATGACAGTGATGGTGCTGATCAAGCTGCTGGAGAAACACAAATAGGTTGCCCTGCCCCCGAGACTGTCCTAGCGAGGTAAAGCATACAGCTAACACTCTCACACAGTCTTCATTATTTCTGTAAGCCAGATGCACCTAGGGAAACAAACCTGTCTTGTTTCAACAGGTCCCACATGTTGATGCAGCATTGTTGGGACTTTGACCCCGCGAGAAGGCCATCTTTCAAATCCCTCATTGAGTCCATCGGAAGCGATTCGCAAGACATACGAACGGCAACCCAATATGCGTTTGGCCCAAATTAGCCAATGAGATCCTTACTTTTTCACAGGCCGGCTGGCCTTACTCCTGTATACTTCAGCACTTTGCTACATAAGTCTACTCTAGAGTGTACACCACACCCTGCACCACAGTGCCCTCTGTCTGTCTGAAGGAGTAGACTGCTCTTTGTGTTAATAAATAGGAACTCAGGTTTTTAGTAATTCCATCTATTCATTCATATAGATGAGCCCTTAGTGATGGCGCTTGTTTTATTTTGATGAGACAGATCACATTTTTTTAGGTGTGAAATTCCCTGAATGGCAGCTATAGTGCTGTCTCCGGAGGAGAACCGGGTCCATGTTCCATGACTGATCCAATTAGTTCTACATTTTAGCCGGAGTTGGAGGATCCCATTCATATGAAATATTTACTATCCAGAAGAGGAGAGGAGCTGTCGTTCCACATGATTTGTCACTCATAATGATTAATATAACACTTCAATTAAGGCATGTATATTACCAACTGTTTCTCTTAATTTCTGTATTGATGTAATATTAAACATTTACTGTTTTTATTGTATCATGTTTTTCCTTATGTTTGTATGTATTAAATGTTTGAGTGGGCGAATGTTGAAAATTAAGCATTTGTATCCCATGACTGTGTTTTAATAAATTTGACCGAAGTCCAAAAATGCAGGTTGTGAATTGTTAGTTCATCATTTGTAACACTTTCACCGAATGTAAATTACCAATTGTGTATTTATTCAAAAAAAGGGTGTTAAGTGCAAAGCAAAGGGAAGTCCTCTTGTGTTTGTCAACTTGAGCAAACTGCCTACTCAGATGTGGTATGATAAACATACTAAGGTCCAGTGTGCCTAGAGGCGAAAGCTAATTTGATTTTATGCCTAAATATTTTCCCAATTAGTTGAGCTTTTCCAAATAAAATAAATGTTCCTCTGTCAATCATGGACATACACAGCTGAATGTAATGAAAATACCTCAACTTCTATTGAATCAGAAATGATAAGTGATTTTCTCCATATTTCATACCGGTAATTCAATTCGATGTACTGGATCATGTGGGTTAGTTGAACTAGCAGTGGGCACACTGGTTCTGATTCATGACAGTCAAGCTCCAGCACCACTACCCGCCCCGCTCATGACGTGACGCGGTATAACAAAAAATGCATCCTCTCGTCCAATTAGAAACCGAGTTGCGCCCATGTGTGTATTGTTTAAACTGCTCAAATCTGACGGTGTTGTCAATTTCAGAAAACTTCCAAGCAAAAGTGTGCTGTCGGCCGCGGCGTCCGGTTAGCGCAGCTGCCAGAGAAGAAAATCCAATGCAGGGCCCAATTTCGCCAGCCGTCCACTTCACGAAAACTATGACCCCGCTGTCGAACACGAGATTGGGTATCCAGGGATCCCGAACTCCAGCCCAGTGATGGGGATGCATCATCGACAACGAGTGTCAGCGAAGGGTCGATGAAGAGTTGACGACGCTGAGCCCTGAAGAGATTGAGAGTCGCTTGGACAGAACTCGTCGAGAGTTTTACAATCGCCGGAAAATCATAATTAAAAACCTGCCATCCGATGTTAGCAATCAGGTAAGTTTCCTTAACTTTTTTAGTTTTCACAAGCGTTAGAAATCTAACACGGTCAGTAATTGCGTCAGATCATGTCAAGCCCAGGCTGCAGCTTGTTGAATCTAATAAATATAAAGTACATACCCTTGCCATGAAATTGACATCTAGCTATATTACCAGTAATTTAACTGAGTCCGCTGCCTTTTGGCGATTTCTATATTCTAGCTAGCTTCTCTTACCGTTAGCTAGCATAGTTTCCTAACTAACAATGATTTGCTAATTGTCTTTCCTAATTATGTCGCGAATAAACTGAGGTCTCAACGTATCTGGTACGTGGTAGGGATGTTTGGTGGTTATTCACGGCCTGACTGCAATTGCCCACTCCAGCATCAACGCGTGTTGATGGACAAGTTGAAAGTGCAGAATTAAAATCCTCGTGCGGAAAGGCAATGCTAGTTTGCTAACGTTAGCAAAACGGCTTGTTTTGACCAGGAATTGTCAGGCTATGGATTGGCATGCATTGTATGTGACTGGTTAAAAAGTCCTGTCGTTAAATTGTTTTCAGTTAATTTCCCACATTGAAATAAACTTCATGGCCCTGGAACATTTTGTAAAAAAAAGTTGGAACATGCTTGACTCGTGGGGAACTGGCCTGTGTGCGTTTCATTGTTTGCGTGGGTGCATATTGGGAGTTCGAGATGGAACGTGAGTAGCCGTGACAAAGGGTTGAAGGTGTAGAGGCAACGTAGCTGCTTTCAGAAAATGCTAGACAGCATTGCGATTCGTTTGTGGAACAGGCAAAGCGTTGTGGAGCAACATTCTCCTATCACAGTGAATGGGCAACTGTTTTCCACCATTGCCCAATGGCTGGGGATGACTTTGCTTTCGTTACATGTTGGACAAAGACACCTGTTGTAAGCAATCATTCTAATTCGTTTTGATCAGTACTGATGAGCATTTAGGTACTACAGATGGTGTATACTCAAATAGTGTTGTGGAAAGCACTTGCCAATATCACACTACCCAATTGGACATTTAAAAAACTGATAGCAACATGGCACATGTTTTCAGTGATTGTAGTGTCTAACACTTACATTTAAGCATATTTATGCCTACAATACTACATTGTATGGTTAAAAAGTTGACCTGTACTAATCTGGGAATATCACATTTATTTTAAGTGTTCTGTGGTAGTTGGAGAAGAATAACCCATTCATTTATTATAAAGATAACGGTATTCATTTAGTTTAAGTTATTAGTTTAGCTGCGGTGGGCTATCACTAAATAAAGGTGAAATAAATAAATAAAAAACACTGCTAAATCATTGCTTCCATGCCCAAAAATATGATTGTTGGTTCAATCAAAAAAATGAAAACTAGGGATAATCTAAAATGGCATAGGGCCCCCATTTTATGTTTGAGTCACTCAGATGGCATAAGAACACTGCATAAGCCCTGGCAAGATGTGTAGCACTGCAGGAAATTACCTTCAAAAAATCAAAATTCTCTGGCCAAGGAGGTCTTTTAAAAACGTTGGTTGGAGAATGCTGTGGAAAAAAATATAGGGGAAACACTGATTGTAGCTAACCACACTTTCTCCCTTTCAGGAGGTTCATGAGCTGTTGCGCAACTATGACCTGAAGTACTGCTTTGTGGACAAATACAAGGGACGGGTAGGTTAAAAAAAGAACTAAAATGTAAATCCCAGTAAGACTATTGGATGCAACAGGCTCTCTGACCGAGCTAGACAAACAGATTCCTCAACTCTCTTCCTATTTTGAGCAATGTAACCTTCCACATAGGTCTTAGCAAGGTCTTAGCTCATGATCTCTCCTCTTCTCCCCTTAGCTTTCATCACACTGCTCCATGGGGAGCAGGCACAATGTGCCATCAAAGAGTTCCACCAGCACATGCTGCGGGAGCGGGAGATCTCTGTGCAGCTGCAGCCCACCGACGCGCTGCTGTGCATCGCCAACCTGCCCCACGCTTTCTCCCAGCAGCAGTTTGAGGAGCTGGTGAGACCCTTCGGCAACCTAGAGCGCTGCTTCCTTGTCCACAGTGCCTCCACTGGCCACTCCAAGGGCTACGGCTTCGTGGAGTACATGAAGAAGGACTCTGCTGCTAGGGCTAAGTCTGAGCTGCTGGGGAAGCAGCTGGGCTCCCGGATGCTGTACGTCCACTGGACTGAGGTGGGCTCCCTCACCTACCCCCTGCTGCACTCCAGGTGTCTCTGTGTGGACCGTCTGCCCCCCAGCCTGCTGACCGCCCAGGACCTCTGCAATGCCCTGGCCGACACGCACGCACCCATCTTCTGCCAGGTCAGTCACATGCGGACACGCACCCATCTTCTGCCAGGTCAGTCACATGCGGACACGCACCCATCTTCTGCCAGGTCAGTCACATGCGGACACGCACCCATCTTCTGCCAGGTCAGTCACATGCGGACACGCACCCATCTTCTGCCAGGTCAGTCACATGCGGACACGCACCATCTTCTGCCAGGTCAGTCACATGCGGACACACACCCATCTTCTGCCAGGTCAGTCACATGCGGACACGCACACAGGAACTCCAACTCTCTCTCACAAACTTACACTGATGTTTTCAGAGGATTTAACATGTGTATCTGGCTCTCATGAATAGTATATATCTAGTAGCTTTCCTCAGTTCAATTTGTATCTCAGTGGCTCCAGTATACTCTAGTAGCAAGCAGAACGTGCCTGCTTGTACTTTTGGCACTTCTTTTTACTTTAGTCATGAAGGCTGTTCCAACTGTTTCCCCCTAGGTTTTTTTAAGCAGTGGTGTCAAAGTTAGCGTGGGCATGGCTAATGGCACGGTATTAGAGGCCCTCTTGGCCTCAAACAACATTTTTGTTTTAAAGCTAATTTCCTGCAGTTCTACACATTTTGCCATTGGGTTTTAGCGCTATTATACACTTTGCTATTGCTTATACCTTTTTCTTATGCTATCTGGATGACTCAAACGTATAACAAAATCAATGATGGCCAATGCCATGACATTTTTGGGATTTTAAATTGTCCTGTTAGGTCATATATATATATATATATATATATATATATATATATATATATATATATATTATATATATATATATATATATATATATATATATATATATATATATATATATATATATTCCATTGTCTTGTCTACATACTTTATATCTGGTTTACAAAATGTTTTACCATCCTGAATTATTTGTATTATATATTACATTTTTCCAGTGGTGGCCATGATTTAAAAACGGCAGTGGACTGCTGCTTAGTGTATGTAGGGAAACACTGCAACTGCTTTTGTTTACACTGAGCAAGTGTGTTTGACACATCTGTTTGAGGTAGCTCTGCTACAAGGTTCAAATGGTTGTGTTATGTAACATGGGGCATCTGTAGTGATGAAAGGGTCTTGGGCAGTTCACATAAAGGAGGTGGATATGGATTGAGTCTTTTTGTATGAATCTGGCTTTTGAGCCCTCACCTTTGACATGCTTTTCCTGTGGCCACTGTTTCTTTAGCAATGAGCATTGCTGGTTTCTATGGTGATGACCACCTGACTCCCAGGTGGTGTCAGTCAGCAGGACTCTGGCCCTACAGGCCTTTCTGGAATGAAACAGCAGTGTCATTTTGGCACCACAAGCACACATGCATACAGTCATTCATATACCTATAGGGCACAGTAGTTCGAGGTCTGGCTGAACACTGTTGTGTAATAGTGCGCGTGAGGCAATTAAACTATTGGACAGGTTAAAACTCAGGAATATGAAGCTCTTCATTTTTTCCATAGCTCACTTGGTCTTGATACATTGTTTATTGCCTTTTTGTAGATCATTGATTGGTAATTGCTTTTAAACGTTGAGACTCCAGTAGTAGCTGTGGCAAACTAGAGAAAAGATTTGGGAACATGAAGTCTGAAGTATTTTCTCTACTTTATATTACAGAATGCCACTGGGCATGATTCAGTTTAATCCCACCTACTGTCTCTACCATCGTATCAAATACTTCTTTCTAGCTGTAAGGAAAGTTATCTATCATAGTGTGGATGGTATTTTTAACAATGTCAAGATGTTTAATATTACTGAATTCTTCTGTGTAAAGCTATTTCAATGGCCAACATAGAATTAAGTGAATTTGGCAGAACCAAGGCTTAGTCATTCGTTTTGGACTGATTGCATAAGGAATGCATATTTATCTTAATTTTCCTTTATTCAGTTGGCTCAGGGCCAGGATGACAGTTTCCGGCGGTTTGCCATGTTGGAGTTCTCCTCGGCAGAGATGGCTGAGCAGGTGCAGCGAGAGGCTGACGGCAGGGCGCTAGGCGGGACCCACATCCGGGTCTCCTTCTGTGCCCCTGGACCCCCGGGAAGGAGCATGCTGGCTGCCCTCATCGCTGCCCAGACCATGGTAAAGACTTCTTGGTTGCCACACCAGACCATATGTTTGAACTATTACTCCCTTATGTTACTGTGGTAAAACAACTGTTCTGAATGGCTCCCCTTCCCCTCCCCCTCCGCAGGCCCTGAACCGAGGGAAAGGTCTCCTCCCTGAGCCCACAGCCATGCAGATCCTCACAGGCCTCAGTAACCCTGCCACCCTCAAGATGCTGTTCAACCCCCTCACCCAGGGCAGGAAACAAGGTGAGTAAGATCATGCCATTTCCTAAAGGAAGACAATGTATGGTATGAGTCTCTTACCCTGGTGTTAATGCTTTAAAGCAGGGGTGTCAAGTAATTTCATGGTGGGCCAAAAGTCATTTCATGGTGGGCCTAGTGTCTGCTGTTTTTCCTTTCAGTTAAGACCTAGACAACCAGGTGAGAGTTCCTTACTAATTAGTGACCTTAATTCATCAATCAAGTACAAAGGAGGAGCCAAACCCTGTAGAAATTCCGTGGAATTAGTTTGACATGTGCTTTTAAGCTATAATAGTTAACTTTTTTGGCGACCCGGCCAAATTCACATAGAATGTGAGTTATAGATCTGTCATTCTCATTGTACGCAAGTCTGGGCAGTGGTAGATTTTTTTTCTATGCGTCTCAGTACTTTTTTTGTGTCTCTTACTTTCGGTTTTGTACACCAGCTGAAAATGTATTTAGGTCACACAATGATTCTCTACACTTAGTTATTTTGTCACAAACTGAAATTAGGCAAACTATTAGAATTTTAGCAACAAGGAGGCATATTGCACCTTCAATGTGTGGTGAAATAATAGGTTGTCAGGTCCTAAGGTCAAATGGTCTCTGCAGGTCTCCTTGGTGCTGCTCCCACCATGCCGCTGCTGGCTAACCCTTCCCTCTCTGCTGCTCTGCTCCAGCTCCTCCTCCAGAACCAGGCCCAAGTTCAACAGGTACCCTGCATGCCCTGCATACTCACCACCTCTCTCTCCTCCAGCGCCTCTCCCCTTTTATGTTGGTTCATTACTCTCTCATCCACACTTCTCCTACTTTATTCTCTCCCCTACTATCAGCAAGCCTTTTTGGGGAATCATCTTCTCTGGGCTCAGGTGCTGCACAATAAAGAGAATCGACTACTTCCCTGTGTGAGTGGTCACTGAGTGTGTGGTAGATAATAGGTTTGTCGTGAAGGGCCTGCTCCCTAAACCAAAGCTGGTAAATGCTCTCCCTTGGGAAAGTGTTTCTTTCTGCTGTGTTCTTTTTGAGGTGCTTTTCTAGTAATATTAATGTGCAGCCGGTTTGGTTTTGAAATGTCTTGGTGTGAATTCTGTTGACTGACACAATTCTGAAATGTGACATTTTTGGTTCAGTAAATATCTGGTATGTAGACCATTTTATAATCTTGTGGGTCACTGAGGCGTGTGTGTCTAACTCATGTCTCCTACAGGCAGGACTAATGGGGGACAACCTTCTGGCTGCTATGCCTCTCCAGCAGGGAGTCCATCTGCTGGGAGACCTGCCTCAAGGTTTGGCCTTCCATTCATCTCAATTTAAAATTCTTTATTGGCATGACTAAAGTCTATTTTGTATTGCCAATACAAGTCATTAGTAGCCGTTTCTCTAGTTTGGCTTATTTATCACATACAGCAATGCTCTACATTGATGCTGAGCATATGCATGCTATGCTAGCCCTGCTTTCTGTTAGTGATTTACATTACAGCTTCTTTACACATGTAATGGATTTGGGCAGTACTTATTACATCTAGGTTATTTACTGTGTTAGTGTTGTATTGATTTTCAGTGTGATCTCAGGGCTCTCTACAGTGTAGTGATGGGGGTGTTTTGTTATATTGATAAGGTGTTTGTCTCCTGTCCCCAGGCGGTGTGGTTCCATCCCTGGGCCTCCCGTCAGACCCTATGGGCCCCATAAACCCCCACTCTATGGGTCGCCCCCTGGGCAGAGAGTCTCCTACCAGCTTCTCCCAGAACCCCTCCCCCACTCTCCAGGGCATGTCCATCTCCCACCTTGGTGGAGTGATGCGGGCAGAGGGGCCTACAGCACCTGGGGTATGATTAAAATGCTCTGCATACTTTTCTAATGTCTCTACTAGCAGGGATACTCAAGTCATTGTGCCTCATTACATAACATCAAGTCCCCTGATTTTTAAATGTCTTCTCCAATAGGTGTCCATACAAGGACACCGTCCCAATGATGTGAATCTTCCCCAGAACCCCTTCAATGTCCACAGCCTGTTCCCATCCTCAGGTGAGCTGCCCTTCCTACTCTCTGCAGCCTGTGAAGTTTGGCTCTGATTCCTTCCCAGTATTGACCCGTAGGGTTTTTGACATTTCCCATTCCTGCCGTCCTTCACTCAGGCACCAACTGCAGGCCCCACCCTTACAGGAAGAGACCAGCGCTAGGCAACTCATCCAACCAGCGCACACAGAACATCCACTGTAACTACAGGCTGCGCTACCAGGAGTCCTACACCCCAGACTACCCCCCAATACACCAGGTAGGTTCCCCTTATCCTCTAACCTTTACTGTCCAGCCCTACTGCCTGGCCAGGCTGATCTGATGTTGTGATAGAATGCCTAGTCATTGATGTTTATTTGATATCTGAGGACACTGCTGTCTTGGTTAAGGTCATTGTGGCCACAGGTGGGTTTTCTAACTCTCTGGCTGCCCAGTGGTCAGTGCATGGACTTTTCTAGTGTGATGGAACACAGTGGGCCTGCTTATCAGCACCACTTCCTGTCTGGCAACCCTGTCCTCACAATGGTTTGAACTTGGGGTCTTCTGCCTCAAACACGACTCCCTGCTTGACAACGTACTAGCCAGATGCGCCACCAAAAAGCTTGAAGCTGTGGAATAAGCGTACGGTACGAGCGTAACTTGGTTACGTGAGCAGCAGGTTTAATGGCGTCTGGCTCCTTTCTCCCCAGGACCCTCTGGCCCATCTGTATGAACAGCAGGAGGCTCTGGACACTAGCGCTTTGGCAGGGTTCGGACAGCAGGTAAGAGACACTATACCATCTCCACTATTCATATCCAGTCTTCAAGCTGCTGCATCTCTTGCCTTTTCAATCTCTACTCCCCTTTGTAGTCTTATTTTTTTTATATATGCAGCATAGAATAACATGATTAATGTCTCTGTAGCGGTTTGGCCACCCCAGCTACAGTGAGCAGGCCTCCTCCCACTATAGTTACCCCCCCCAGCCTGCCCTCGTCTTCCTACTACAGCTCGGTGGCACCCGGCAGCCTCCCCGCCAGCCATCTCAACAAGGTAGGCCCACACTGATACCCACCCCCACTGCTGCTTAGACTTTCTCTCTGCCTCTTCCCAATGTAATCAACAGATCTAATGAGGGTTGAGTGTCTGATCAAAATATAAAGGTTGACCTCTGTTAGACTTAGCGGAGATGTCTTGATGCCTGTTGGCTAGGCTAGCACCTGTCATTTTGGGGACAATCTGTAAGTTCTAAACATTATGAAACAGTTGGGCTGCAAATGTTAATTGAAATTATTGTCTTATTCTGCGTGTCCTTGGTCCAATCAGACGAATGCGGACAACACATTATCTTGAAGCCGCGCATAGTTGCATAACCACAGTAGCCATGCTGGCAGAACAATGACAAACAAAATGGTGGAGAATTGTCCTGCAAAGATTTTGTAGCGGAATCCTGTGAAGTCAGATGCAGATGTTCGATATTGCATATTTTTGTTTGAGTGAACTGTGTCAAAGCTGAAGGGATAGATCATGCTTTACTGTTCCTGTTTGAGTGTAAAACTAATAGAGGAACAAAGACCCAAGCTGGCCGTCTTCACTGGAAATCAAACGTACATATCGTGCCTTTTAGGTGAGACCAATGCTTTGTGGTTCTGTTTTGATCACTGAACACTGTTTGTCTGTTCAGGCTGTGGGCATGCCTCCGGTGAGCCACTCTAACACATACCCATCTGGTCTGGGGATGAAGGTCAGTGTGCCTCTGTCATTATTGGTTTGTCTGCCATTTCCTGTTCTGTCCCCATTTCTCACCATGGCATTGACAGTGGTTATGTCTCTGCCCCCTGTAGACTCCCGTTGGTGGTCACAAGCGTCTGATCCCGTCTCCAGAGCCCAGCCCAGAAGGGGGCTACGTGGGACAACACTCCCAGGGCCTGGGGGGCCACTATGCTGACTCCTACCTGAAACGCAAGCGGATCTTCTAATGTAAACCAATCAAAGCTTCTTGTACGAGTTGCCAATTAACAGCCAGGATGTGGCTCATGGCTCCATTTCCCCCCCCTCCCCGGAGCTCCTCCAATCAGCTTTTAGGTTTGGGCTTGGCAGTCCAGTGGTCTCTCACTTGTGTTCCTGCCAGTGACCCCTGGAGGGCGCTGGGGGTGCAGCCTGTCGCTAATCAGGACATAACAATGTGTGCCAGTGTATGGGAGTTTTGAATTTTTTTATTTTTTTTTGTAAATATATGATTTCAGTGTGCTTGTAAATGAAGTTTTATCTTTTTTTGTCATTTTTTCTATCAGGAAATCCTTTTGTTTAAAAACTGGGAGTTACCTTGTACTATAAGAAAATAATTGTCAAATCTGATTTCAGGTCTTTTTCCTCTGCGTATTCCCTTCATTGGTTGGCAGAACACAATATATTTTTTAAATCTTTTTGCATTTGTTTTTTCTTCCTGTTGTGATGGTGTCAACGGGTTTCTATTTTAAAATCTTTTGCCTCCCAATATTTTTGTATATAGTTCATTAGTTTGTTTGATGGGATGGTGTTTTCTCGCTCCTTCCTCCTACAGGGCTTATGTACTGACTGTCTGGACAGGATTCAGGCCTTTGGATTCACGTAGATCTGTGTAGCAGTTCTGTCTTTCGTCCTTTGGAAAAACTAGTCTGGAATATGCTGTTTTCAACTCTTTACTCTTCCACCCCTCCATCACATTGGGAGCCTGTTCTCTGCACTGAGTGTTTTAGTGTTGCACTTGGATGACACGGGTGGGGTCACAATTCTCCAGGTTTGTTGAATTTCTGTTCTCACTTTATTTTCTCTCTCTCAACTTGTGCTCTGCAGAATTGGTGTATTCTGTGTTGACGTGAGCTCTTTGTCTGAGTTAGTATTTGCATCTCAACCACCATGGCACCTGACTTGCTCTCGTTCGTTCGGAGGGGATGGTTGCTGTGCCTTATCCAGACTTTAATATCTACAGATTATAACAGTAAGCAGGGACACCTGTGGCCTCTGTCCACTCAGAGCCTAAACATGAATTAACTGTACTATCATTTATTAATGAGCCATGGCTAGGTTGGCTCCCATGTGGCTGTCCCTCCCCTGTAAATCAGCAGGTGGGGCTGTTTTATCATCAGGGGCTAAACTGAAATGTAATCAAGCTTGACAGTTTCACCATGATGGTTGACAAACTGAAACGGGTTGTAGAATTTTCATCCAGTTTTCCAGTCCAGGAGAAGTTGACTTCCTATCTGAAGTGTTACTGTGATGGGAGTGTCCAGTGACTCTATACAGGTGTTTACTCGGTCTGCCTCGGAAGGTTTGCATGGAAATTAAGCTTATGATTGGTCAGTGATTGAGTTCTTAGTCTGTGAAGAATAATCTGGTTGACATTTTGATTGTGATCACCATTACCTCCTGATGGGAACTGCAATTACACTTGAGCCTTAACAGTTTTTCCCCTGTCATCTCATCTTCCCCTTCTGTGGGCTTTTTGACTGCATTGACCCCCCCCTTTGCCGTGTACATACTTTAAAGCTTGAACTTTTCCTCGGAGTCCTAAACTCTTGTTTTCTCAATCATATCTTTGGCCTCTGGTCTGTTTTTAAGATTGAAACTGCTGCTCAATATTTAGTGTATATTTTAGTGACCATTACCAAGTGCAGCCACCTGTCTGATGGTAGATGTCCCCATGTTCTGTATAGACCTGCTGCTGTATGATATGAATGAAGATTGCTTTTGTTTTTCCTCATACAAGAAGCTCATCTCGTCTGTCATCTGTACTGCCATGTGTCTGTTTTTGGAGCAAGTAAATGTTATTTAATTCATCTATTTGTGGTCAACTCATTTCCATGGTCAATACGCAGGCTGTGTTAGACAGCACTGCTGTTACATTTTGATGATAACTCAGGAAAACACTGACTTGCAAAATTTGGTTGACAACGTTGCCATGGATGCAGCCACCACACCTGAGCCCCCCTGCCTCCTCTCATAAGTGAGGAACACAGATCAAACTTGGAAGTAAATGATTGTTACTCCTATAGGTCTCTACAGTCCCCCTTTTGGATGTTCATGTTATTTATAACAATACCTCCATAAACCTTAACTGTCAAATGAATACATTTGGAGTCCTGTACTCATGCAAATGGGTTATAATAACTGGCCAAAAGCAACCCCGTAATACCAATTAGTTGACATGCAAACTAGCACTCATTTTTGGTTGTAGGTCTGCCCTATGCACAAGGACTGCTTTTCAATAGTCTTTCGTAAACCAATTCTGCTATTCATCAACTGAAATTTTCAGTGGCTGCCTTGAAACCATTGTCGAGGTAAATCAATGCTACAATAGATGGCTTCAGAATACAGATACAAACTGACCAAGTATGGCTTCTGTCATGACTGCTGTTAGGGGAGAGGATAGTTGTTTTTCTTGTTTCTGGCTCTGTTGTGCCTTGGGCCACAAAGCATCTCTCCCACATGCACAATAGTCCCAGAGTTGGACATGGAGAAAGACGTTAGTCTACTTTAGACTCGGTGAACGTGGCTTTGGCAACTGATACTAGCTGACACAGCCTGACTCCAAAGCCATGGCTGTGTTTGTGTCAACTCCAAAGGTTAAAATGTAAATATTACTCTTATCAATAAACAAACCCAGTGCAATTTGTGGCGAGGAGGATACATGTCAATACGATGAAATGGAGAGACTGACATGAGTATGACAATGTTAACTGAGTTTTGTCCATTTCGCCATCTGAATAGTCAGTGGGTAATAGGTGAAGTTATGACTGGTGTTTAGGGTACATTGTATTGTGGACATCATAGTTGTGTCCAGTACGGTGAATGTTTTGAAACGGAAGTACTACGATCTGAACTTGTCCAATTAAAAAAAATGAGTTTAAGGGCACCGGCACTGGGATATTTGTGAAAACCGTTGGGTTAGAGCACACTGTGGTCAAATGTTTTACTGTTGGTGCCCCTCAGCTCCTCTGCTGTAAGAAACAAGGGGGACTGAAGAGGCCGGTCCTCCATCCTGTAATCAGGCTACAAGGTGACTTTGGTTGGCTGTTACTGTCTCCTGGTCACATCCGCTAGGAACAGCAGTGTTACTGACTGGGGTACTGAGATGAAACAAATTAGATGCCATGTAGAGGAAATGTTTGCTTTACATTTAGGCAGCGAATGTTGGCTGAACACCCTTCTCATATGGTTTAAATGGAACGTTCATAGCAATTTTATGGCAAAGGAAACAAATGTTACCGTAGAAATGGAGCGTTGCTCAGATGGTTGTAGCATATTAGAAACAATACATCTGCACACCTCCATTTTGTATATTTGATACTTTTAGTGCCCCTAATCTCTCTTGTGGTGCCTGCTGTCTGTAACCAGAGCGCTCTGGGGGAACCACCAAACGTGGCTCAGTGGATGGTGTGTCTGACACATTTTAGATTTCTGCCTTTCATATTTCCACCCACGCAGTCACCCTACACACAGTTGCTGCAGAAACCTGTGATTTTCCAAAATGCATGAGGGAGGGAGAAGCGCTCCGAGGACTGCACTGTAAATATCAGCAGCAGAGAATATTTTCCCTGTGCTACACTTACAGATGTGAACTGTGCCTATTCTGCAGGATCAATTCTGTTTCAGTATAGTGAAATGACAATTGAACACTCAATCAACCAGAGACTTTTAGGGGGTTTACGAACCATGGAGCTGTTTTTAGCATGAATACCTCTTGAACCCCCCCCCTTTCCACTACATGGCTTGCATTGCTGACTGTATAAATCTTTGGTAGGCGATGTGAAAAATGTAAGGCTGCCTGCTGTTTTATTAATCAGGAATCTCTATGTGGTGGCCAATGGGTCCAGCTCCACTGGTTCCAAAGTTAAAATAAATGAGCAATTGCTTTGCCATGTACTCTCCATTTGAGTGGTGCCACATCTGTGGTGTCCAATGCCCATGTTCCATACAGAAACAGTATCAGCATCATTACTAATTGTGTTTGAAACAGAAGCCATGGCTGGGGAGATGGGAGAGCGGCAGTGAGGAAATTGGACAGCCTTGTGGATGGGTCAGCTACTGGATCTTGCTCTCAGATATCCTCTCCAGCCCCTCAGCCTCATCAATATGGTCTTAAGAAGCTCCGAAATCTACTTATCTGGCCTTTAAAGTCATAAATGTTGCTCAGCTGCTCCCCAAAGTAAACCACGGTCTCCTCGAGGTCTCCCATTCCTTATACATTAGATCACGTCATCGCTTTCTTTCCCACCTCGGCCCTGGAACAAACACACACAGTGGCAGTGCGGTTTCAAATGGAGTTTAAAGGAGGATGCAGGTCGGTAACGAGCTCATAGCCAATATGAACACGCTGCTTGACCACCGCTGCAGAAAATGAAAATGTAGACATTGAGGTTATTTCTAGGTTTGTATCAAACCACGTAATACAAATGACATCAGATACCTCGCTGGAAGAAAATACATCTATTACATTCTTATGCATGGCTGCATTCTCTGACACCATAGGCATATGAGCATGCATGGACTACCTTCCACCACCCATTGTCCTACAGTACAAATGAACAACCACATATTTACTGACACACACACACACGATCACCACACACAAAGTTAGTGGCCAGGCCAGATTATTCTTCACTGTCAGAAAAGTGGTGTGGATTAATGTTTCATTGTCCTCCCTAAGAGCAGGTCCAATTCCCAGAATCCCCTGGTTCGCACACTACACTACACTACACTACACACAGCTTGGGACAGAGGCCAGACAGACACAGGGCTTTTCTTGGCATGATATAAATAGAGGAGTCTTTCATGTGTTGGTGATGCATCAAAGAGAGAGAGAGAGCTCCTTTACCAGAATCATCTTAATATCAATATTCCAAAACATCAAATACCCAGCAGGCACAGGTTTATGTTGAGCGCTCTCTCTCACACTCACACACAGACAGACAGACAGACACGCATACACTATATTCAGAGGACTAATGTGAGATTTCTACAGGAGGCTAAATGTGAATAACCTCCATGGTATTTCGCCAGCAGCAGGTAATATAGTTTACAAAAGTTCAGTCAGTAAGGCTGGTCTGAATGGATCATCACTTTTCATGAATCTAGTAAACTCATATAATTCACATTGCTTCCAGCAATTACCAGCAGGTATTTATTGATTTATAGATCCTTATATAACGTTACCTCATCAGTATAGTCGGTATTCATAGGGTAGTGTTTATAATCGTACCTCATTAGCACATCCGACATTTATATGGTAGCTTTTATAAGGATACCTCATCAGCATAACAGGTATTTATATGGTAATGATTATAACATTACCTCATCAGCATATCAGGTATTTATATGGTAATGATTATAACATTACCTCAGCTGATATCTATGGTAGTGTTCTTAACATTACTTCATCAGCTTATCAGCTATCTATGGTAGTGTTCTTAACATTACTTCATCAGCTTATCAGCTATCTATGGTAGTGTTCTTAACATTACTTCATCAGCTTATCAGCTATCTATGGTAGTGTTCTTAACATTACTTCATCAGCTTATCAGCTATCTATGGTAGTGTTCTTAACATTACTTCATCAGCTTATCAGCTATCTATGGTAGTGTTCTTAACATTACTTCATCAGCTTATCAGCTATCTATGGTAGTGTTCTTAACATTACTTCATCAGCTTATCAGGTATTTATGGTAGTGTTCTTAACATTACTTCATCAGCTTATCAGGTATCTATGGTAGTGTTCATAATGTTACCTCATCAGCATAGCAAGTACAGTATTTAAACTGAGTACACAAAACATTAAGAACACCTGCTCTTTCCAGGTGAAGGCTATGATCCCTTATTGATGTCCCTTATTGAATCCATTTCAATCAGTGTAGATGAAGGGGAGGAGACAGGTTAAAAAATGATTTTTAAGCCTTAAGACAATTGAGACATGGATTGTGTGTGTCCCATTCAGAGGGTGAAAGGGCAAGAAAAAATATTTAAGTGCCTTTGAATGGGTTATGGTAGTTGGTGCCAGGAGCACAAGTTTGTGTGAAAAACTTGTCTCGTGTGGCTCAGTTGGTAGAGCATGGCACTTGCAACGCCAGGGTTGAGGGTTCAAATCCCATAGGGGATAAGTATGAAAAATGTATTACCGTGGGTAAGAGTGTCTGCAACACTGGTGGGTTTTTCATGCTCAACAGTGTCCTGTGTGTCCACCACCCAAAGGGCATCCAGCAACGGTGGGAAGCATTGGAGTCAATATGGGTTAGCATCCCTGTGGAATTCTTTCGACACTGTGTAGATTCCTTGTCCTGTGGTTACAGGGCTCAGGTATCTTGGTTATGATTTGGAGAATGCATTTAGACTTATAAAATGTGAATATACAAGGTTCCATTATTTTTGTATTAAAGGCCCAATGCAGCTGTTTTTATATCAATCAGTGGCGATTTTAGCATGTAAATCTTGGTGAGGCAAACTCCCCCCAATTTGTTAGATGCATGCCAGCAAAGCCACTACACAACACTAAACAATACATTAATTGCACTCTAACGGCAACAAGCGGTGCCCACAAACTGTTAGGGCCTAAATAAAGCTGTCCCAACAGCAGAGCTTTCTTTCCAGCACAATGGACTGAATCCTTACCACTGGTACACCTGGCTGTCAGCGGAGCCTTGTCTGGCTGCGAAACAGTTAATTCAGCCTCATTTACAGCCTTTTAAAAAAACATAGCTGATATGGCTGACTTGCTTAAACAAATGTGGTTTCTACTGACAATTGAAGGAACGATGAGCAGATCAGAGGCATTTCATATTTTCGATTAAGACATTAAAAAGCGAGCTAAAACGGACATGGCGCATCAGTCTAAGGCACTGCATCTCAGTGCTAGAGGCGACACTACAGACACCCTGCTACGAATCCAGGCTATATCACAACCGGCCGTGATTGGGAGTCCCATAGGGCAGCACACAATTGGCCCTGCTTTGGTTTGCCTGGGATTGGCCGTCATTGTAAATAAGAATTTGTTCTTAACTGACTTGCCTAGTTAAATTAAATAAAAAATATAACTATGTGTTCAGCACTTTTGAAATGTACAGTGACAGAATGCAGAACATGGGCTGCTCTTAAAGTATTTTCCCTGTACACCAAGTCAGAACCATATGATAAATAAAGGGGGCAAATAAGAAGACAATGAAATCTCTGACAATATTAGATGATGACATTTCTCAAAAACAGATTATATGCTACATGTGCACCACTGAGTCAGAACAGTAATGTTAGGGGAAATTAAGAGGTGAAAATAGACCAAATTATTAGGGTGAGGCACATGGGCAACTAACAGCTTACTACACAACATGCACTTTCTATTACTTTGTTAGTTACAGTATACATATCTCCCTGGCATATTACATAATTTATGCAGCAGCATATTAGACATTTTTGGACTCACGTTGTGGTGATGTGCTCACTTAAACAGGAAGGTGGCGCGGTGGTACTTCGTGGCCAAATTTTGTCATCAAGGAAAGAGAAAGAGAAACATTGACAAGTCTGAGTTGGATGACCGTTCAAAACATATTTCCCAGTTGCAATGCTTGCGGTTAGCCACTGTCACCAGTTCCTTCCAAACCACTCATTGTTGAATTTGCGATTTCCAACTTGTTGTGTAATGTTTATGTCCAGTGGCCGATGAGCACCGATACATTTTATCTATAATTTATCTTCATTATTTCTCTTCATATGACAAGGATTAAAAAGGATTTGCCAGTAGATTGTCGACTTGATTCGTGATGATGACTGCTAGCTAAGACTTTGAAAGTATGATGTTGACATGATCAGTCCAATCAAAGCTACTGTACATATAACGTAATTTGACGTCATTTTATCTATGGCCAATGACCTTGAGCCTTCTTGGAAGGGCACTACTAATGTAACTATACGGCAGGACGCAAAGGGCTAGAATTTTTGATGTCTACCCTTAGTAAGGACTGGTGACTTACCCCATGAGTGACAGAACACTGAGCCAATCACGGCACAACACTCCTATTTTCTGCTGGCTTGCCCCACAACAACAGAAAGCACTGAGCTAGGTTGAAACACCTGCATTTTGGAGCTGCCTTACTCAAGAAAACAAAAAAGAGACCATGTTTGTATGCGGCTTTATTAACTCAATTATATATATTGTTATATATATTACATTGTTTGCAAACTGATATGTAACTCGTATTAATGCCAAAATAACATGCAAATCAGTCAAGCCCCCCCAAAAAAATATGTCCCATCTGCCCTGAATGACATGTTGCCACTTATCTCAATATCAAATCATTTCTGGGTAACAATTAAGTACCTTACTGTTTAAATTGGGTTTTTTTAAATAACAAAAAGAAACGAAAACATCTTCTTAGCAAAGAACAATTTCTCAAGCAAGAATTTTGCTAGGACTGTCTGGGAGTGGTTTGAGTGAGTGTCCTAATTGGACGAGCCTAATGGGAGGGATATGTAACCTGAAAGGTTTGGAACTCTGTTTGTTATTGATCTATTAACTTATACTGCAGGCCAAAACTTCATCTCAACGAAACAGGCAGACATTTCAGGTGTTCTTTTTAAACAGCTCTTACACTGAACTGCATTTTCATAATTTTCACAATTTCACAGTATTATTCCATCCTCACAGTATGGAAATACACTATATATGCAAACGTATGTGGACACCCCTTCAAATTAGTGGATTCGGCTATTTCAGCCACACCCGTTGCTGACAGGTGTATAAATTAGAGCACAGAGCCATGCAATCTCCATAGACAAACAGTGGCAGTAGAATGGCCTTACTACTTTCAACGTGGCACCGTCATAGGATGCCACCTTTCCAACGAGTCAGTCGGCCCTGCTAGAGCCAAATGTGTGAAACTAATTGCACTTAGCACTTGCACTATGAAACTGCACTTACTCTGCCTATTTGTTTGTAAATATCCTTTGCTACTTATTTTCATTTTTAGATATGTTTTATGACTAATGCAAGATGAATTGCCTCTGAGGACATTAAAAGGTATCTGAATCTGTAAATGCTGTTATTGTGTAGTGGAAATGTCTAGGAGCAACAACGGCTCAGTCGCGAAGTGGTAGGCCACAGAAGCTCACAGAATGGGACAGGCGAGTGCTGAAGCTCGTAAAAATTGCCTGTCTTCAATTGCAACACTCACTATCCAGTTCCAAACTGCCTCTGGAAGCAACGTCAGCACAATAACTGTTCGTCGGGAGCTTCATGAAATGGGTTTCCATGGCCGTGCAGCCAAACACAAGCCTAAGATTGTCATGCGCAATGCCAAGCTTTGGCTGGAGTGGTGTAAAGCTCGCCGCCATTGGACTATGGAGCAGTGGAAACGTATTCTCTGGAGTGATGAATCACACTTCACCGTCTGGCAGTCCGACAGATTAATGTAGGTTTGGCGAATGCCAGGAGAACGCTACCAGCCCCAATGCATAGTGCCAACTGTAAAGTTTGGTGGGAGGAATAATGGTCTGGGGCTGTTTTTTGTGGTTCGGGCTAGGCCCCTTAGTTCCAGTGAAGGGAAATCTTAGACACTACAGCATACAATGGCTTTCTAAACAATTCTGTGCTTCCAACTTTGTGGCAACAGTTTGGAGAAGGCCCTTTCCTGTTTCAGCATGACAATGCCCCCGTGCACAAAGTGAGGTCCATCCAGAAATGGTTTGTCAAGATCGGTGTGGGAGAACTTGACTGGTCTGCACAGAGCCTTGACCTCCACCCCATCATGGATGAATTGAAACGCTGACTGTGAGCCAGGCCTATTCGCCCAACATCAGTGCCTGACCTCACTAATGCTCTTGTGGCTGAATGGAAGCAAGTCCCCGCAGCAAATTTCCAACATTTAGTGGAAAGCCTTCCCAGAGCAGTGGAGGCTGTTATAGCAGCAGTGGGACCAACTCCAATGCCCATTATTTTGGAATGAGATGTTTGACAAACAGGTGTCCACATACTTTTGGTCATGTTGTGTATATATAAAACACAGAAAATCACGTTTTTGACTGCACTGGGACTTTAAATTATTCCTGTAGCCTATAGCCATCTCTCACCACAGCTGTAGAATATCTAACTGATAAACAAAAAAAAAGACCTTTGATGTGAGAGAATTTCTGCAGATTAAAAATCAAATTGTTTAATGCCTTTATGGGTAAGCAGACGTGCTCATATGTGATATTACAAATACTTCATTCGATGGCGCACGGTGCCATATAGCATTGCCCGGAGATTTAATAAAAACTGGAGCTGAGAATCCCTGATCATTATGCATCAGCAGATGAGACGATAATATAATTAATGCTATGATTAACGGAAGGTTGTAGAGATGCAGTTGTGAATGCGCTCTACAAACGCATCTTGCATTGAGAGTGCTCTTGGTTTCAACCCTGCGTGTCCAGATATGATCCAATTATGCTGAAAACGGTCAGAGAAATCTAAGTGACAACTCGCATCAGTGGAACGACTGCGACAAATAGCTAAAACGGATACAACAAATAGCGCGTTTTGTGATAAGTGGTTATCCATTTACTACGGCTTACACTTTTGACCACGTCGGCAGTGCACTGAAAGCAGACAGTGGTGGAAAACGATTTAGTAGGCTATTAAAATACATCAATTCTTTTGATTTTATGTCGAGGGCTTTTCAGGAGAATACCGTCAAATGCGCTTGCACAAAACTGACTGTCGAGAAAAGAACGCAATATGAGGGAAATAATAATACATTATTAAATTCCTTTCAGTCCAAAGAGATAAACCAACTGGACGGGGCCGTGAGTGTGGGCTTGCTGGAGAGAAAAAAAGAGAGCGAGAAAGAAGCGAGAGCGCGAGAGACTGGAGGGGTTGATGATGCGTTATGGTTAATGTAACATTTGTCGTCAATCTGGAGTTCAGACGTGACAATGGACAGATAATGGAAGCAGCGACTACAGGACTTCGACAGTCAATGCTTTTCTGGTAGCCTTTTGCTTTTGATAATGCATTGTGCGAAGAAAATAACATCGCGTGGGTTTTGGATACAGGCACAACCACAACTCCAAAGGCAACCGAAATTATCTAATTAATGGAGATGTTCTATTGCTCGAAGTCTAATTTAATATCAAACTGAAATAATTGGATCATATATTTTAATACAGGGGAAAGTCGAGACAGTGGGCTCCGCGCGTGCGGCTCAGCCTATGTAGTTCCAGATGCACGACAGTATTCTATTACTTTTTATGGCTACAGCTGGAGACGGAGCGGTTACGAGCGAGCTTTGACAGACATGTGCAGTCGGGAGCAGCAATAATACCCCGCATCGCACAGGAGCCAGCGGTCTGTGATTCTGCAATAAGGAGCTGATAAAAGCAATACATTGTTCTGTAACTAAAGTGATCCAGTGCGCAATGGGCGACAAGGTGTCAAACTTCAGGGGAAGCACCCGCGAGGGGCTATCGTCACCTACCAGACGGATACTTTAACGATTGGCGAAGCTCTAAGCAAAAAAGAAGGGAAGTATTTTACATTTAGAAGAGAGATTAACTTTTGGTTGGGAATTTACTTGGATAAACGGTAGGAAAAAGAAAGACACTTTCTTGGTGAAATGAGTCACATTCTCTGCCTGACAGTACCACTGTGATAATGGTCGAAAGGTTTAAATGTTCTTATTTAGAATATTACATATAACATCGGACTGCACTTGACTTGGTCACTTTTGTCTACCCAATTACACAGGGTAGGCTACGATTAAGTGGCAGTGATGGACATCAATAGGTTATTAATTTGAAGTCAAAGAATATATAGCCATATTATTATTTGTGTCAATAAGTTGAGATATAAAAGGGATATTTTCATTTGCACTATGATGGAAGTACCACCACCATGCTCGAAAAAGAGCCTTTCCCTCTCGCTCCCCGTTCCCCGGGAGCAGGCGACCCTAAAGCCTCCTCAACATCTTTGGAGGCAGCCACGGACCCCCATCAAAATCAAACACCGGGGATACTCCGACACCGACCGCCACCACCACCGAGGGATAGAGCGCTCTAATGCCATGGACACGAGCGACAGACCGGGGCTTAGGAAGTGTCGGATGTCCTGGCCATCCTCGTTCCAAGGAACCACGAACCCCTCCATCGGCAATTGTGTTGGAAATAGACGGTATGACGTGCATCCAACAAACATTTCCAAACATTATAATCGAGGCACATATGCATAAATAGAGCCAGTAATAATGAGTGGGTGGTGCTCTGTGTTAAAGTATGCCGGAAGGGTTAACTGATATGAAGTGTTTGGTATTGGGAGGCGGGACGCGTGGGCTCTCGGTGGTGATGCTTTATGCGTCTTGGGCATGTCAGAGAACATGAGTTTAAGCACTCGGATTGGCACTGTCTGTAAACCCGCCCGCCCACACAAAAACAGGAATAACAAGGGAAAATATCAATAACGTTTTAAGAGTAGCCTAGGCCCTATATGACCATGACAAACATATTATATAGATAACAGAAATACATTTGTTTTGCGCGTTTCTAATGGATTCAAAGGTCTAGTGGGTGCGTTCGTGCGTGTATACTTGACTCAGATAATCTTCCACTGAAGCGTTCAGCTATTGGCAATGTTGGCACAGCTGATACGCCATCCATGGGTACAGTTCACATAGAGGTCGGGCGTCTCCATGTAACATACCTGGATAGGTCAGGTGCATCACCTACATGCAGTGGTTCTCATTTCTGGGCTTGAGTGCCTCAGTATGATATCATCTTTCTTATTGAATTGAATCAAATGAAAGGTTAAGATGAGAACCAGCAGATTCTGTTGCCCTGAAGGGGGCCTGGGTTGGCTTGGCTATAGTCTCGGTAGAGTAGCAATACCTCAAAATCACGCTGTTGTCACGCCTCCTTGGAGGTCTGGGGAATTTTGTATTAGCCGAAACGGCTAAAATGGTACGCTGGCTTCCAGCTGCTAAGTTTTTATTGGATGTTACATTTCAAGAAATCATATAAAAGTTTATTTGTCATGTACTCCTATGCTATTGTAATGGTGAATTTACTCACTCATCATTATTCACGATTCATTCAGGATTATCCATAATCATTGTAGGATCCACATGAATGTAGAAGTGTTTAGAAACATATTCTATTCTTATTTACAATAAAAGTGATTCCAAAATGACACAATACATTATGTATCATTCATTTCAATTTGGCACAAATGAATCGGAAACACATCCAAAACAAACAGCAAATGCATCCAGAAAATGTGTAGAGACAGAAGTTTGATGTAGTCATTGTGTACTAGGAATATGGGACCAACTACTTCTCTTTTGACTACTTTAATACACATATAAGTGAATTTGTCGCAATACTTTTGGTCCCTTAAAATGGGGGGACTGTGAAGAAAAGTGCTGTCATTTTTAAGCTGTTCACTGATATGGATGAAAATACCGTCAAATTAAAGCTGACAGTCTGGACTTCAAAGTCATTATATCATTTGAAATCCAAAGTGCTGGAGTACAGAGCCCAGAAAAAGTCACTGGGGTGGCAGGTAGCCTAGTGGTTAGAGTGTTGGACTAGTAATCGAAAGATTGCAAGATCGAATCCCTGAGCTGCCTAGGTAAAAATCTGTCGTTCTGCCTCTGAACAAGGCAGTTAACCCACTGTTCCTAAGCCGTCATTGAAAATAAGAATTTGTTCTTAACTGACCTGCCTAGTAAAAAAACTGTCCCAATACTTTTGGAGCTCACTGTATAAATAGGAAAAAGGTATGTACAGCAGTAGTTATATAGGATGAGCTGTGTAGAGAATACAGTATGCACATACACTGAGTATACCAAACATTAGGAACACTTTCCTAATATTGAGTTGCCCTCAGAACATCCTCAATTTGTCGGTGCATGGACTCAAGGTGTCGGAATCATTCCACAGGGCTGCTGGCCCATGTTGACTCCAATGCTTCTACAGTTGTGTCAAGTTTGCTGGATGTCTTTAGGGTGGTGCACCATTCTTGATACACACGGAAAACTGTTAAGCGTGAAAAACCCAGCAGCGTTGCAGTTCTTGACACAAACCGTCATAGCCGCAGGAAGTAGGGGTGTTGAGGGTGCTGCAGCATCCCCTGAAACATCAGAATTAAAAAAATATATTTATGAAAAAAATATATATGTATATATGAAGAAAACAAATCTCACAAAAGTCGTGCCTTTACTAGTCCTGTATTAGTGGACCGATATACACCTTGGGGGAGATGCTGTTTATTGACTACAGCTCAGCGTTCAGCACCAAAGTGCCCTCCAAGCTCATCACTAAGCTCAGGACCCTGGGACTGAATACCTTCCTCTGCAACTGGATCCTGGACTTCCTGTCGGGCCACCCCCGAGGGTAGGCAACAACACATCCGCCATGCTGGCCCTCAAAACGGGGGCCCCTCAGTGATGCGAGCTTAGTCCCCTCCTATACTACCTCTTCACCTTCAGCACCATCATAAAGTTTGCTGACGACACCACGGTGGTAGACCTGATCACCAACTACGATGAGACAGCCTATAAGGAGAAGGTCAGTGACCTGGCACTTTGGTGCCTGGACAACAACCTTTCCCTCAATGTCAGTAAGACAAGGAAGCTGATCACGGACTACAGGAAATGGAAGGCCGAGCACCCCCCCCTCCCCATCGACATCGACGGGGCTGTAGTGGAGGTGATTGAGAGCATCAAGTACTTCGGTGTCCACATCACTAAGGAATTAACATGGTCCACACACAACAACACAGTCGTGACGAAGGCACGACAATGCCTCTGCTAAATAGTTAACCAAATAGTTCCCCGGACTATTTGCATTGACCCCCTTTAGCACTAGCTCTTTTAACTCATCACATACGCTACTGCTATTGCTTATTATGTATCCTGTAGCCTCGTCACTTTACCCCTACATGTATGTACATACAGAATCAACCTCAATTACATCGTACCCCTGCACATCGAGTCAGTCCTGGTACTCAGTGTATATAGCCAAGTTATTGCTACTCATTGTGTATTTATTGGTTGTGTTATCATCTTTCTATTATTTCTCTATTCTCTCTGCATTGTTGGGAGGTGGCCGTAAGAAAGCATTTCACTGTTAGTCTACACCTGTTGTTTACAAAGAATGTGACAAATACAATGTGATTTGAGCTGACGTTAAAGGCGAGGTGAGACGGACTGATCTACAAATCACCTTGCATCCTAAATAACTAGTCAATATTATCAGTCAGTAAGTCAGTCCGTCACAATTTACCCATGATACATCACGGTTTTGACGCTCTATATCACGGCCATTGACATCAACAGGCTTTCTGATTAGGGAAGCTTGGTTCTGGACAAGGCAGGTTTGGTATTACTGACAATGCTTCATTTTATGATTGCCACAGTGGCACAGAAACAGCCCACAGGTTATGGAATAGTGATGCATTATGCTTTCCTAGTGAACCGTTGTAATTGGATGAGCCAAGTCAAAAATCTATATCTGACTGTTGTTTCGCTCACAACAATTAAAGTCCTCCCAGTCCAATATCAATCTTAAACTTCATCAATATGACAATGGCTTCTTTGGCAACTTTTGAGCTGCTATTTCCCAAATGTTTAAATAACAGGGGGAAAATAAGGAACACTGAATGCCACCTCTGTTTGACTGACTCACGTTGTATAATTGTATTTTCACATATTCAACATAGAAGCACAAGAGAGAATGTGTGTGTGTGTCTGTGTACTGTTTGTGTTTATGTGTAGGAAAGCTAGAGTGAGAAAAAGAGACAGGCCTTCATGCTGTTATTCCAAGCTGTTCCTCCCATGTGACACACTGATACCCCCAGATGTTTCTCCTGAATGTGTGTGTGTGGGCGTGAAAGAGTGTGTTGGGGTGTTTGTTGTTCTCTCTCTCTCTCTCTCTCTCTCTCTCTCTCTCTCTCTCTCTTTTTCTCCCTCCCTCTCTCTGTTTCTCCCTCCCTCTCTCTGTTTCTCCCTCCCTCTCTCTGTTTCTCCCTTTCTCTCTCTCCAAATCGGTGGTTTCCAGAGCAGTAGTCCAGTAAAGACAGTGATTATTACAGTAGTAATAACAGAGTCCTGTGGGTGTCGTGGGCCCCTGCGGGCTGCGGGGAGCCGGGAGCCCTGTCCTAGCTTCCTTCCTGTCATGTTTCTTCTGGGCCACAGACTGCCGGCATGGCAGACTCCTTGGGAATAACGCCAGCTCAACACTGACTGGAGTGGAATAGCCTGATTTGTATTCCAGTCTCCAGAACATGCTCACAGCCAGTCCAAGCATTAGTGCAGCAGGGCTAACTCTGTCTGACCCTACTCCCTTACTGTGGGTGGCAAGGCGCAGAGAAAGAGATGGAGAGAGAGGGGGAGTGAGCCCAGGCGGCTCGAAGTGTAAGGCTGCGTTTAGACAGGCAGCCCAATTCAGATATTTGTTTTCACAAATTGGTCTTTTGACCAATCAGATCAGCTCTGAAAAAGATCTGATGTGAAAAGATCAGATGTTTTTGGTAAAAAAACTGCCCTGCAGTTAAATGCCTCTGGGGCAAAGTTACAACATTCATTTTGAAGTGCATGAATGTAAATATTCAATGCTTTGCATCTGTTATGTTACTTAACAATGATAGCTCCTTGAATCTCTTAATCAATCATAGACGATTACTGCTGGGTGACTGACAAGCAACCTGGGTGGGGTTGGGATGGTTTTGTGGAGACATGTTGGCTGGGTGGGTTGGGATGGTTTTGTGGAGACATGTTGGCTGGGTGGGTTGGGGTGGTTGTATGGAGACATGTTGGCTGGGTGGGTTGGGGTGGTTGTGTGGAGACATGTTGGCTGGGTGGGTTGGGATGGTTTTGTGGAGACATGTTGGCTGGGTGGGTTGGGGTGGTTGTGTGGAGACATGTTGGCTGGGTGGGTTGGGGTGGTTGTGTGGAGACATGTTGGCTGGGTGGGTTGGGGTGGTTTTGTGGAGACATGTTGGCCGGGCGGGGTTGGGATGGTTTTGTGGAGACATGTTGGCTGGGCGGGGTGTTGGCTGGGTGGGTTGGGGTGGTTGTGTGGAGACATGTTGGCTGGATGGGGTTGAGGTGGTTGTGTGGAGTGGAGACATGTTGGCTGGGTGGGTTGGGGTGGTTGTGTGGAGACATGTTGGCTGGGTGGGTTGGGGTGGTTGTGTGGAGACATGTTGGCTGGGTGGGTTGGGGTGGTTTTGTGGAGACATGTTGGCCGGGCGGGGTTGGGATGGTTTTGTGGAGACATGTTGGCTGGGCGGGGTGTTGGCTGGGTGGGTTGGGGTGGTTGTGTGGAGACATGTTGGCTGGATGGGGTTGAGGTGGTTGTGTGGAGTGGAGTGGAGACATGTTGACTGGGTGGGGTGTTGGCTGGGTGGGTTGGGGTGGTTGTATGGAGACATGTTGACTGGGTGGGGTGTTGGCTGGGTGGGTTGGGGTGGTTGTGTGGAGACATGTTGGCTGGGTGGGTTGGGGTGGTTGTGTGGAGACATGTTGGCTGGGTGGGTTGGGGTGGTTGTATAAAGACATGTTGGCTGGGTGGGTTGGGGTGGTTGTGTGGAGACATGTTGGCTGGGTGGGTTGGGGTGGTTGTGTGGAGACATGTTGGCTGGGTGGGTTGGGGTGGTTGTGTGGAGACATGTTGGCTGGGTGGGTTGGGGTGGTTGTATGGAGACATGTTGGCTGGGTGGGTTGGGGTGGTTGTGTGGAGACATGTTGGCTGGGTGGGTTGGGGTGGTTGTGTGGAGACATGTTGGCTGGGTGGGTTGGGGTGGTTGTGTGGAGACATGTTGGCTGGGCGGGGTTGGGGTGGTTGTGTGGAGACATGTTGGCTGGGTGGGGTTGGGATGGTTGTGTGGAGACATGTTGGCTGGGTGGGTTGGGGTGGTTGTGTGGAGACATGTTGGCTGGGTGGGTTGGGGTGGTTGTGTGGAGACATGTTGGCTGGGCGGGGTTGGGATGGTTTTGTGGAGACATGTTGGCTGGGTGGGGTTGGGATGGTTTTGTGGAGACATGTTGGCTGGGTGGGTTGGGGTGGTTTTGTGGAGACATGTTGGCTGGGCGGGGTGTTGGCTGGCTGGGTTGGGGTGGTTGTGTGGAGACATGTTGGCTGGGTGGGTTGGGGTGGTTGTATGGAGACATGTTGGCTGGGTGGGTTGGGGTGGTTGTATGGGGACATGTTGGCTGTGTGGGTTGGGATGGTTTTGTGGAGACATGTTGGCTGGGTGGGTTGGGGTGGTTTTGTGGAGACATGTTGGCTGGGCGGGGTGTTGGCTGGCTGGGTTGGGGTGGTTGTGTGGAGACATGTTGGCTGGGTGGGTTGGGGTGGTTGTATGGAGACATGTTGGCTGGGTGGGTTGGGGTGGTTGTATGGGGACATGTTGGCTGTGTGGGTTGGGGTGGTTTTGTGGAGACATGTTGGCTGGGTGGGTTGGGGTGGTTGTGTGGAGACATGTTGGCTGGGTGGGTTGGGGTGGTTGTGTGGAGACATGTTGGCTGGGTGGGTTGGGGTGGTTGTGTGCAGACATGTTGATTGGGTGGGGTTGGGGTGGTTATGTGGAGACATGTTGGCTGGGTGGGGTGTTGGCTGGGTGGGGTGGGGTTGGGGTGTTGGCTGGGTGTGGTGGAGTTGGGGTGTTGGCTGGGTGGGGTGGAGTTGGGGTGTTGGCTGGGTGGGGTTGGGGTGTTGGCTGGGATGGGTGGAGCTGGGTTGGGGTGTTTGCTGGGCTGGGTTGGGTTAGGGTGTTGGCTAGGTGGGGCTGGGTTGGGGTGTTGGCTGGGTGGGTCTGGGTTGGGGTGGGCTGGGTGGGGTTGGGTTGGGGTGTTGGCTGGGTGTGTCTGGGTTGGGGTGTTTGCTGGGCTGGGCTGGGTGGGGTTGGGTTGGGGTGTTTGCTGGGTGGGTCTGGGTTGGGGTGTTGGCTGGGCTGGGCTGGGTGGGGTTGGGGTGTTGGCTGGGCTGGGCTGGGTGGGGTTGGGGTGTTGGCTGAGTGGGGTTGGGGGAATGGGATGGGGGGTTGAGGGTGAAGGCCCAAAAATGTTTTGCTTTCTTTTCCTGTTTTATTATATCTTCAACTCTGTATGTATTTCATACTTTTTTCCCTTCATTTGAGTGGCTGCCTACAGGTACAGGTTTTATAAAAATATAATTTGAAATGGATAATATGCCTATAACCCCCCCAATTAAAAAAATAAAAAAATAAATAGATAATAATAATACAAAATATAAAATACCAATTAGTTAAAAAAGGGAACAAAATTGGTCTGCATGTGTAAACACAGCATAAGGGGGTTTGTGAGCGGTGGCTGATAAGTAGAGTGTGTGTGTGTGTGTGTGTGTGTCTTTGTCTGTGTGTATTTTGTGTGTACACAACAGTGTGTTTGTGAGGTCAGAAATATGTCTGTGTCTAAGTGTGCACTTTAGGTCATTAGTGAAATGGTGTGCATCTGTTTGTGGATGTCTGCAATTAGAACAGCGTACGTTTGTATGAATAAATATTATGGGAGTGGTTTGTGTTTAATCAATTGTTTTTGTGCATGTGTGGCTGTGTGTGTGTGTGTGTGTGTGTGTGTGTGTGTGTGTGTGTGTGTGTGTGTGTCTGTCTGTGTGTTGGTGGCAGGATGGTGTGTTAGCTGTGTCTGGATGGTAATAAGGCTTGTTTTATCTTCATTCATATCGTAGGGGGGTTGGGATGGGGGGAGTCACACCATTTTCATTCTTTTCATATATGACATCAGAATAATAATGAAAGCTGTCAGCTGGGTGCCTGGGCCCCTCTCTGGATTTATCAAGCTTTATTACTGACAGTTTGTCTCTAGCAGGCAGCTCTCCCTCTCTGTAACCCAGGGCTAGTGTAGCTTCCTTCAGGCCCGTGGTATCTAAGGGGACACAGCTTCACGCACATCTGCTCATTCCCTTACTGATGTCCTGCTGATGGCACATGCTAGTATTTTTAAAGGCCCTGTGCAGTCAAAATTCAGTTTTTCAATTTTTTTGTGAAATATTGTACAATAGCTGATGAATCTAACTCTGTAAATGTGTTATTTCCTGATAGTTGCTCGTTGAAAATACAATCTATGCAGGACTTTCTAATCAGCAGGTTTTGCATGGGTTACATTTTGGCTTGCTTGGTAACATCACCAGGCGGTATAAGTTAATAGACCAATCACAAAGAGAGGTCCAAACCCCTCTACCAACAGCTAGTTTTCAGGTTACATATCCATCCTATGAGTCCCCTCCCATTAGGTCCCTTACTCAGACCACTCCCACAGTCCGAGCAAAATTATCGCTTTGATCATTTGACCCCCACAAGCGCCAACTTCTGTCTGTAGAGTCCGAACAGTTGGGCTACACACTAATATGACCACACCATCGAAGGCAGTGGCATGTATCCATGGGTGCCAAGGGAAGCCAGGCTTAACAAAAATATAAAATAATGTTTCTTTTGTCTCTCTGTGTTTCATAATTTCCCTTCAATTCACAAGAGGCTGAATGTATCTTTCCGGAGAAAGCATTCGAGCGAGCAAAACAGCAGCGCCCCTCCCTCTCTGTATGTGTAGTCCATCTATCTGATGCCATCTGGTCAATACGTGTATGATATTGTTGCCGCCTGTAGCATTGAAGGCAAGGGAAGCCAGGGAGAATTTGGCCTTGATTAACTGAGTGAGCTCTATTGTGAATGGTCCTAGCGCATAAAAAAAAAGTGTCAATGGAAGCCAGCTTGGATTTGGCTTCACACCAATCACATCACATCAAGCCAAATGCCATTAACAGAAACAAACTTGAATTGTTGCATCTTGCTGTGTTGTTGTGCTCCTGTGGCTAGCTAGCTAGCTAAAATTGGCCTTTTCCTAAATTAGCCATGGACGGAAATAGGGATTTGGACTTTTTTACTTAATTCTCCATACTGGCCATTGATTGTAACGGGGATTCTGATCCAATCATAGATTCACACATTGTGCCTCTGGCCTGAGAGAATGGAAGTTCAATATGTAGCTAGATGTAGTAGGCTAACGTTAACTAGCTGACTAATTGTTGCCCATAAAAGGAAGTTAGGCTAGCGAGCAAGCATTTGAGCCAGGTAGCCTAGGACAACAAAAACTAAAAGTGTGTACTGTATGACAGCATCGTAGACTGTTTCAGCAACATGAAAGAGAGAAGAATGGCATTGGTGTTTCTGTTTTTCTACTTACGCATGCACACACACAGAAATCAGTACCATGGACAGCCACATCATATTTAGCTTACGTTGATTGGACTAAATTGTTTTTGGAATTTTTTAGTTGTCACTGTATTAGACTAAGCATAGTTGATTTAATGATGTTGAAATGTTGAAGTTGAAATGGTGCTGGAATAGTGGAGGCCAATCCTGTTTTCTTTGCGACTTGTTCTAAATCAGTAGTTGTTAAGTTGTCCGAATATTTCAGAAACATTAGCTTGCTTGACCATGCTGTAGGTCATGTAACTGTATGTTACATGCAATATGCTTTGTGGACAAAACCGGACAGATGCTCTCCGGTTTTGTGATGAAACAAAGGTGTGGTTGAATTTTGCCACTGTGTCTTCTTATTGTCTCAGCCTGTAGGCCTATGTATCACGGTGGCAAGGCATATGAACTAACAGGTTAATTATCACAACACATATGTGGTAATATGGCTTTTTTTCCCTGGCTTGGCTTCCCCAGTGATTTTACCCACGCACCCCTACTGTCAAAAGGTGAGACTCTCACAAACACATATGTGTTGGTTGTTTAGCTCTAGGATGCCCACAAGACTCGTCTGAAGGTAGCCCGGTACCAGATAAACAGCTGGATGGAAGTATACGTATATGGAAGTAGTTCGGTGACAAAAAAAGGTTTAATTATGCGTAAAAATCGATATAAATCCCGATCTTTCTGAAAGCTCTAAGAAACAGACTTTAAAACAAACTTCCTTTTGATTTATTTTTGGACTGTCTGCTTTGCCATGCATCAAATCAAATCAAATTGTATTGGTCACATACACATATTTAGCAGATGTTATTGCGAAATCTAAAGTAAAAGAATCGAGTTAAGAAATATATAAATATTAGGATGAGCAATGTCGGAGTGGCATTGACTAAAATACAGTAGAATAGAATACAGTATATACATATGAGATGAGTAAAGCAGTATGTAAACATTATTAAAGTGACTAGTGTTCCATTATTAAAGTGGCCAGTTATTCCATGTCTATGTATATAGGGTAAAAGTCTCTAAGGTGCAGGGTTCAGTAACGGGGTGGTAGCCAGCTAGTGATGGCTATTTAACAGTCTGATGGTCTTGAGATAGAAGCTGTTTTTCAGTCTCTCGGTCCCAGCTTTGATGCACCTGTACTGACCTCGCCTTCTGGATGATAGCGGGGTGAACAGGCCGTGGCTCGGGTGGTTGTTGTCCTTGATGATCTTTTTGGACTTCCTGTGACATCGGGTGCTGTACGCGTGAATACGAACATGTTATTCAATGCGTTTCTATGGGCTAACAGCAGTAAGGCCAAGTTCAATGTTTAATAAAATAATTACAAAATATTCTTTGGGATACCTCAGGGGTCCTACAATTCAAAATCAAATAGAAAAAGGATCCATGGTATAACCATCTTAAAACAATTCCATTTGTTAGCTTAGTAGAATACCCCTTGAAAGGCTTAGACCTATACTGGTAAATGGATGTTTACATGCAGTTGCTATATTGTTGGATCCCTCTGCCCTTATCTTATTTTCCATCTATCAGATGCAGGAGAGAGCGGTGCTGTAATAATTTTTTCTTCCTGCTTTTTGGCATCTTTGTGGCTTGAACAAGCACTTTACGTCCTCATCATGAATACTTTACATAGGGGTCATCAACACTAATAAGTAAATAGTGCTGCAAAATTCAAATACACACGTTATAGCTTAGATGTCAGTGATAGCGAACGGAAACCACATCAGTCGATCTTCATGGTCCCCTGGGGGCCCCAGCCTCCTGTAGATAATGTATGGTCATGTCTGGTCATAACTGGATCAGTGTACTGCTGACTCTGGTGTGTGTATCAACATCACACAGACAGACAGCCCTCTCACCTATGGGCCAGCCTGGAGACAGCTCAGAACAAAATCAATTCCCTCTGACCTCTTGTCAGATGAGATGGGACTGGGATCCCAAAGGTGACTGTAGTTGTGTCATAGCTTGCTTGAATCACATTGGTTAGTTTAACAGAAACAGCGTCACTGTGGGGAGTAGCCCAGCCTAGTGCATGGGTGCATGGGACGACATGTTGAGGTAAGCAACCGTGTGTGTGGAAGTTAGATTTTTATAACAGCCAGTGAACCTGAGTAGAGACTGCTTTCATAAATGTTTTACAAATTCAACTAGTTATCTTGTTCTTGCTGTATAATGTAACCTGTTACAGAATCGGAGTGGCTGACTGTGTCTCCCCATGTGTATCAGACGGTTCATCCTCTCTCTCTCTCTCTCTCTCTCTCTCTCTCTCTCTCTCTCTCTCTCTCTCTCTCTCTCTCTCTCTCCATCTTTGTATGACAGTCTTTCAATCTATCAGTCACTGTCCCAAGCCCAATACACTCTGGAAAGTTAGTTACCAGAAGAATGACAGATGCTGAAAGAGGAACCCGTTGCTATGGTTACTTGTTTTATGGATGTGTATAATAGCTACATTTACCTAAAAATCCTCAGCCTCTGATGGGTATTACTGGGTGATGTTTCGGGCACATGACCTCCACACATACATTATGAGTGCTGTTGGGATGTTTCTGTAGCCTTGCCCTCTGAACCCCCCCGCGGATAAGTCACAGTGCTCTGAAACGATCTTATTCACTCGCCTGAGTCTCCAACCCTTTCCACCCCTCCCTCCCTCCCCTCCGGCTTGAGGCATTCCCTACGCCTCCGCCTCCCATGCTGCCCCTATCCAGGAGTGAGCGTTAAACTCTGTGGTTGCTCTTGTAACTGCTGATTGGCTCGCTGACATAATCGTTTAGCACCTAATTAGATAGACCTGCAGTTGATCACATCCAGCTGCATTGTGAGGTTCCCATACTGCCGATATACAGACTCAACAACACATACCGTATACTCTACATATCCACATGCGGTTCACGTACTGTGCATGAATTATACTAACAATACATAATGTATGATAGCCACAATTTGTCCTTTTTCATTTATGTAGTGTAAACGGTTTGGTTCAGATGCAGGTTAGTCTTTCTCTGCACAGACAGTGTGTTTCCATGTTAACCTTTGGTTGTAATTAGTGTCTGATGGCTGCTCATACAGCCGGAGTACACTCTATCTGTTCAGTGTTCACTCAGGCTGATCCAGAAGAGCCAGACGTTCAGGCGTTCTCCACTGACGCCTAACAGGTTGATTTACACACTAGCTCAGGCCAGTGAGTAAAACAGGGGTCCTTCAGGGCCCCTCCAGATGTAGCTTTCCCTGCTCATTACTATGTCCTCTGCTCAAGTACCTGCAGGCTCTGTTTTGGCTTCTTCCATGTTCCCCCTCTCTCTCTAGTCTAGATCCATCATCTCTGCTAACCAGAGCCTCTATATCTCTCCTGCTGTCTGTCTATTGGACATTCTGCTGCATATCAGCTATTTATAACCTTGCTGTTTGGTTATCTTCTTTAGTCTGCATGACTCTCAACACATTTTCTCTTTTATGATATTCAGCGTTTTACACTTGACCTCCGGTTAGTCATCTTATTTTATCTTTAAGCGTCTTGAATCCACTTAGCTGTCTCCAGTGATTTCTCTCTCACTGTCCTTTTCTCTCGTTCTCTCTCCCCCTTCCATACCTCTCCCCCCTTCTCTCTCTCTCTCTCTCTCTCTCTCTAGAATATCAGGTGTTCCACCCCCCGTCATCCTCTCACCTGGCTTGTTATTCTTGATAAGCCCTGTCGACTCCTCTATTTCTCCTTATATAATAATATTGCTAATAGGACTCCTTGTCCACTGTAATTACTAACTTCGATCACAGCAAGTCTCCCAGCACTGGTCTACTCTCCCATCAGCGCTGTTAAATGGTAGAAATATTGGCTTTTCTCTCCTCTCTTTCTCTCCCAATTCTGTGGTTCTGTCCTCTTCATAAGATCCCTGATGCCTCTCAGATTCTCTCTCTTGCCAACTGCTGTGTTAATCACACTGCTGTTCCCTCCCTTCATCTTAACTCTCATTTCTTCTTCTTCCCACTCCCCCTCGCCTCTCGTCTCGTCCACTGAGTTCATCATGATCTAGATAGCAGACTATCTCTTCTGTTCACCGTGCATTTTCTGAATCTCAATCTCTCTCGCTCTCGCTCTCCTCTCCATCACTCCATCTCCCCAGGTGAGATGAGCTGCCCACCACTACCATTGTGCTGTGCATTATCTCATCTCCTGCTTCCCCTAAAGTCACACCTCTGTTAGTAAAACTTCATATCTGTTCATGCTGCGCTACCATTTACATCATCACCCTTCCAAGAATCCATGGCACTGCAATCTGCCGTAATGACTCAACGGAATAGCCTTGTTATTATGGATACCTAGAGAGTAGAATGGAAGTGGATTAGTTTGTTTAGATACAGATTGGTAGTCTGCTAAATAATTTAAAACAGTGATATAGCTGGATAACCCATGTGTGATCATGTGTCACTATAATAATAATAATACAACCTGATGTCACCCACAAGGTTTTATATGACACAGAAATATGATGCTTTGACAGTACCATTCGGGACTCGAGTCACAGAATTGCTGTCTAGACAAGCACAGCCAGGGTGATATTTATGTACCCTCAAAGATATTTCTATTTTAAAATTCCTTACAGTCCCTGACTTTTTAGATTTCTTGGTAAGTAACATGTACCTTTATTACTGAGACCAAGTCATATTCCTGAGAGAGACCTGTAGTATTATTTCATCATTTCGATTCCCTTGTGTGACACTGCCAAGCACCCAATCTTAGAAACTCCACAGCGGTTTAGAGGTGTGAAGAGTTCTTTCTCCCCCATGTTGCCCAGTGAACTACTAGACTCTACACTTTAGAGAGACCACTCTAATCCCAGCAGAAGCGTAGCGGCCCACAATCCCATTGTCAAATTGTGATGCTGGTGCGGTGGGTGGGTGGGCAGGGGGGGCACAGGCAGAGATGCAACAGCAGCTTGGCGAGAGGACAACCCCCTGGAGGGTGCTTTAGGAGTCTGCTGCTCTCTCTCAAAGGAGAGACTGGATGTCAGCTGGATGTCACAGCACATCTCCCATCCATCAATAACCTAGTAGTCATTCTGGAGACAGAAGCGGAAAGAAGCAGAGCAGAATGGAGAACTAATGCAAGGTACAAAAGGGATCACACATACAGACACACAGACACACACAGGCGGAGAAAGTACCTCGTTTAGGTCAGCAACTCACAATGAATCAGGGCAGAACTGAGTGAATGACATCACCTGGGAATGGAATGTGGCTCGCCACAGCAAATGCAGCCAAACATGAGAGAGTCAGTCCTGTGTGTATCTGTATAGAGTATGCAGGCTGAGGCAACGGCAGTTTTACTTCCTGTCGTTCTCCTGCCTAATACACCAGGCCCCATGGGATACATCTTTCCCAGAATTACTGGCAGGATCTCAAACTCCCAATTCAGTGGATAATTAGAAGAAGGTGGCAATCCCGGGTCCCGCTTACAGAGGAAGGACAGATGGCAGCCATCGCAAGCAGCAAAATATGTCACTGACTGACTGTCATACTATACTGTACTCTCTGGCTTCAGCAGAGCCAATACATAGCCGTGCCTTGTCTATATGTCCTCTTTTCCCTATTGGATTGGAAATAATACATGTTGATCATTTTGCCGTAATATCACCATGTACAGTATTTAGCAATAGATTCTGATTGAGAAAATACACCACGTCTGACTTATGACACGATTAATGTGTTGATTTCGAAATGCCGGAGAGGTTGTGTTCTAGAGAGAGAGAGAGAGAGAGAGAGAGAGAGAGATGGTGAGTGTGTGTGTAGAGAGGGAGGAGAAATTGGCCTCCATTGGCCTTTCTTGGTCTTGCTCTGCTCTGCTGTGGTTGTATGGGAATTGTTTTGCTTGGCTCTGCTCTGCTGTGGTTGTATGGGAATTGTCTTGCTTGGCTCTGCTCTGCGGTGGTTGTATGGGAATTGTTTTGCTTGGCTCTGCTCTGCTGTGGTTGTATGGGAATTGTCTTGCTTGGCTCTGCTCTGCGGTGGTTGTATGGGAATTGTCTTGCTTGGCTCTGCTCTGCCGTGGTTGTATGGGAATTGTCTTGCTTGGCTCTGCTCTGCCGTGGTTGTATGGGAATTGTCTTGTTTGGCTCTGCTCTGCTGTGGTTGTATGGGAATTGTCTTGCTTGGCTCTGCTCTGCCGTGGTTGTATGGGAATTGTCTTGCTTGGCTCTGCTCTGCGGTGGTTGTATGGGAATTGTCTTGCATGGCTCTGCTCTGCTGTGATTGTATGGGAATTGTCTTGCTTGGCTCTGCTCTGCGGTGGTTGTATGGGAATTGAACTGGAAGCAACTGTTTCTGACTCACCATCTTTACATAACCGCCAGACAAATAACATTTTGTTCACAAATATATATTTAGTTGATGGCACCAGGAAATGTTAAAGTGTGCTTCTTGCTATGGTATTTATAGATAGATGTGACTAAACTTAAGATTTTTGCAGATATTAGTTTTTTTAAATTAATCATGTTTGACGTAGAAACACACCGACTGGCTTGAAATGCTTCATGAATTTGATTATACTTTTTTTCTTCATATTTCAACTTTGAGTGTCGATGACTGTCTGTGGGTTTGGTGTGTGTGTAAGTGTTTGTGTGGGTGGATGTGCACGCATATATGAGTGCAGCATCTACAGATGTAGGATCTTAATTTGAGCCAGTTGCTACAGCAGGAAAATAATTCTGCACCAACAGGAAATGTGAATTATTATGTGGATTATAATTAATAGACATTTTTTGTAGGGGTTGATACATTTTTCATCAGGGCAAATCAAGTCTGACATTTTAAAGTGTAAATTACAAACTTTAGAAGCCTTTTAAAAACTTGAATACGCTACAAGTTAGCATTTGTTTCTCTGATCAAATTAAGATCCTACATCCATTCTCTGTAGCAAGCAAAACAAATCATTGCTATTGCTAAAGCATAGGCATGATTCTGAGAAATCCTACTGCAAAAGGCATCCAAGCACAAACAGCAATGTATGGCTTTGGAATATAGAGCAGCATCTTTCCAAGACAAGGTTATTGAAAACACTCAAGGTTTCTACATAATGTATGAGAAGCCTTGATGTATAGCCATACAGCCCCCTGTTAGGTGTACAGTGGAACTTGGTAATGCACACCGCTATTCTGCTTGGTCTCTCCCTCAGCCTCAGGAGAGAGGATTCACTTATACAGTTCCTGACCTCTGTTAGATCAAAGTGTGAACACAGCTGGTTTTGTCACAGTGTCCTGTCTATCTGTTCTGTGTACTGTGCCTTCAGAAAGTATTCACACCCCTTGATTTTTTCAACATTTAGGTGTGTTAGAGCCTGAATTAAAAATGGATTCAATTGAGATTTTTTTTGTCACTGGCCAACACACAATACCCGATAATGTCAAAGTGGAAATATGTTTTTCAATATTTTTTTACAAATTAATGAGAAGTTGAGATGTCTTGAGTCAATAAGTATTCAACCCCTTTGTTATGACAAGCCAAAATAAGTTCAGGAGTAAAAATGTGTTTAACAAGTCACATAATAAGTTGCATGGACTCACTCTGTGTGCAATAATAGTGTTTAACATGATTTTTTTTTTTAACTACCTCATCTCTGTACCCCACACATACAATTATCTGTAAGGTCCTTCAGTGAATTTCAAACACAGATTCAACCACAAAGACCAGGGAGGTTTTCCGATGCCTCACAAAGAAGAGCACCTATTGGTAGATTGGTAAAAAAAAAAAAAAAAAAACAGACATTGAATATCCTTTTGAGCATTAATTACACTTTGGTGGTGTATCAATACACCCAATCACTACAAAGATACAGGTATCCTTCCTTACTCTGTGCCGGTGAGGAATGAAATCACTCAGGGATTTCACCATGAGGCCAATAGTGACTTTTAAACAGACTTTAATGGCTGTGATAGGAGAAAACTGAGAATGGGTCAACAACTTTGTATTTACTCCACAATACCAACCTAATTGAAAGAAGGAAGTAGAATAAGAATATTCCAAAACAACCACCCCTTTGCAACAAGGCACTAAAGTAATACTGCAAAAAATGTGGCAAAGCAATTAAGTTTTTGTCCTGAATATAAAGTGTTATGTTTGGGGCTAATCCAATACAACACATTACTTAGTACCAATCACCATATTTTCAAGCATAGCCGTGGCTGCATCATGTTATGCCTGTAATCGTTAAAGACTGGGGAGTTTTTCAGGATAAAAAAGAAACGGAATGGAGCACAAGGAACGTCCTAGATTAAAACCTGGTTCAGTCTGCACTGGGAGATGAATTCAGGACAATAAGCTAAAACACAAAGCCACATCTACACGGACCAAGAAGACACTGAATGTTCCTGAGTGGCCAAGTTACAGTTTTCTCTTAAATCTACTTGAAAATCTATGGCAAGACCTGAAAATGGTTGTCGAGCAATGATCAACAACCAATTTGACAGAGCTTGAAGAATTTTGAAAAGAATAATGGGCAAATGTTGCACAATCCAGGTGTGTAAAGCTTTTAGAAACTTATCCAGAAAAAAGTATGAACATGTATGCCCTCACTACTCTAAATCCCTCTGGATAAGAGCGTATGCTAAATTACTAAAATCTAAAAAATCCTGCTCACCACCATCCAGGCTATTAGCTGGTCAAAAGGTCCCTGTGGAATGGACATGGTATTCCCGGTGGTTACTAGACTTGTCAGTCTGAGAGCCGGATCCTCTTTAAAATACTATGACTGTTTCTTGGGCTGCGGCCATATGCAGCAGCAGCACTATATGCTGCAGTGCACTGTGAGTGGCGGTCAGTGCAGGTCATCAGCACGAAGCCGGAATGGGATTCGAGGAGGGAGGTCAGAGGCTGGGTTTTACTCAGACACAGGCAAATTAATTAACAACAGTGATGAGCCATCCTGGCTTTGACTCTCTCTCTCTCTCTCTCTCTCTCTCTCTCTCTCTTTCTCTCTTTCTGTCACTTGACCTTTATCAGTCAATTCTCAGCTCCATCCTACTACATAAATATCTCTTGCCCCCATCTCTCATACACAGACTCACACATATGCAAATACGCTGGAGATTTATGTAGTTTATGCACATACACTTACTGTGAAAACTGTCAGGGTGGGGAGTCTACAGTATATTCCAGTGTTATTCTGGCCATGCTGAGTAACATAACCTACAGTAACAGCCTAATGAGGTGTCTTTGAGGGTGACGTTAACACCATGAGCATGCTCTCTCTCTCTCTCTCTCTCTCTCTCTCTCTCTCTCTCTCTCACACACACCCCTTCTTCCTCTGGTTCTGCTCCTGAGAGTTTTATTCCCGGTGACAGATGAAGGGACATGTCCTTGTGTGTTTAGACCCTGTTTGCTGTCATCCAAGGTGATACTGGAGCCCAGCCTTTTGTGGAGGGCAGGTGGGATGAGGACAGGAGACTCCAGGGAGAGGGGGCGTAGGCAGACTAGAGAGTAGAGGAAAACAGAGGGTGAGAGGAGAAGACTGGCTGGAGACCGTGGCCCAGCTGAGAGGAAAACAGAGGGGTGAGAGGAGAAGACTGTGGCTGGAGACCGTGGCCCAGCTGAGAGGAAAACAGAGGGTGAGAGGAGAAGACTGTGGCTGGAGACCGTGGCCCGGCTGAGAGGAAAACAGAGGGTGAGAGGAGAAGACTGTGGCTGGAGACCGTGGCCAGCTGTCATGAATGATTTCGGGGCTCTCTCACGTTTTGTCACTTCAAATTAGAGGAAGCCGAACCTCAAGCCAGCTGTGATTGGTTGTGTTGCCCATCAGTAATCCAGCCACATCAGCCCCAGCCAGTGGAGCATAGTTTATGTCAGGGCCCACCCTCCTCTCTGTGAGGGGGCTATAAATAGGCGGAGGAGAGGAGAAGAGGAGGCAGGAGGCCCAAGGCTCCAACTGTAATGAGATTAAACCCAACCAGCTTCAGCTTCCAGTGTTGGTTGAGCTTTATTTCTGCTTTCTTTCTGCTTTTCAATGTGTGCACGCAAGATATTGACTGTGTCGGCTGCTGCTGTTGCATGAGTGGAGGAAGATTGTGGATTGATCACTTGCGTTTGGATCATCTGTTTGTGTGTCAGTGAGTGTGTTGATGCGTGTGTGTGCTCTATATGCATTTGAAAGAGTGTGTGTGTGTATGTATGTGTGTGTGTAATGTCCTCATTTTGCAGC
>NW_021823403.1:0-44081 GCF_901001165.1 Salmo trutta | reverse complement strand
CTTTGGGTCCTTTGAGCACTCAACACGCTGAGCCTTGGTCTTTTCAAAACGACGCCTGTGACAAGGTGCTTCTCAATAATGTAGTAGTTATAAGCTCTCCCTTGCGGTGCTTGTCACACAGCTGATTCAAATAACCAACTCATCATCAAGCTTTGTGAATTTGAATCAGCTGTGTAGCGCTAGGTCAAAAACTAAAATGTGCAGCCAGGACTGGGGGGGGGGAGGGGGACGGGGGGGACGGGACTGAGTAGGCAATGGGGAATGGGGTGCCATTTGGGACACAGCTTGAAACTGAGGAGCAGGTGTACCGACTGCACTGCACGCGCTCAGACCCAGGGCTGTGATTGATTGTGACAGGGATGGCGAGTTTAGCCACCATCTGTGTCTGTTTCATCTCTGACCAGAGGAGAGAGGCTGGGTGTCAATGTTTACCGCAACTCTGGCCGTGGCCACGCGTGTGTGTGTGTGTGTGTGTGTGTGTGTGTGTGTGTGTGTGTGTGTGTGTGTGTTTTGGCCTTTCTAGGGAGTTTTTCCTAGGGAGTTTTTCCTAGCCACCGTGCTTCTTTCACATGCATTGCTTGCTGTTTGGGGTTTTAGGCTGGGTTTCTGTACAGCACTTTGAGATATCAGCTGATGTACGAAGGGCTATATAAATAAATTTGTTTTGTGTGTGTGTGTGGTGTGGTGGTGTGTGTGTGTGTGTGTGTGTGTGTGTGTGTGTGTGTGTGGGTGTGGTGTGTGTGTGTGTGTGTGTTGTGTGTGTGTGTGTGTGGTGGTGGTGTGTGGTTGCTCTACCCAGTACGGAGTCCTGTCCGTTGCCATGACATTGTCACAACTAGGGCTGGGGTGATATGGCCTAAAAATGATATCTGGGCGATTCACAGTATATATGTACTGTATAGGGAAACCTTTTAATAGAGGCCATCTATGCTTATAGAAATGTTTGTGTAACTGGGTTTATAGGAACGCTTACATTGCCCGTGAAAAAGTATTTGCCCCCTTTCTGATTTTCTCTATTTTTTGCATATTTTTGATAGTGAATGTTATCAGTGTTTGGTTTTCGCCAGGCATATGGGACGACACACGTCATCCAAAAAAGTTGACGCAAGTTTGCCACAAAAAAGTACCTGGATGATCAAGACTTCCTGGATGACTTGCCTTAATAGATGGAACCATGAATTCTGCTCTGTATCAGAGAATCTACAGGAGAATGTCAGGTCATCTGTCTGTGAGCTGAAGCTGAAGTGCAGCTGGGTCATGCAGCAAGACATGATCCCAAACACACAATCAAGTCTACATAAAAATGGATAAAAAGCAACAAATGTGAAGTTTTGGAATGGCCTAGTCAAAGTCCAGACCTAATCCCAATTGAGATGTTGTGGCAGGACTTGAAACGAGCAGTTCATGCTGCTAGAAAACCCACAATGTTGCTGAGTTACAGAAGCTCTGGCAGTGATGTGACAGAAGCTCTGCAGTGATGTTACAGAAGCTCTGCAGTGATGTGACAGAAGCTCTGCAGTGATGTTACAGAAGCTCTGCAGTGATGTGAGAGAAGCTCTGCAGTGATGTTACAGAAGCTCCGCAAGTGATCTTATCTGTCGGAAAGATATCAGTTTGTCTCTGTGAATGGTTTCGTCCTCTGACAAATCAATTGTAAATTTCGGTGTTCCTCAAGGTTCCGTTCTAGGACCACTATTGTTTTCACTATATATTTTACCTCTGGGGATGTCATTCGAAACTTAATGTTAAATTTCACTGGCTATGCGGACGACACACAGCTGTACATTTCAATGAACATGGTGAAGCCCCAAATTGACTCTCCGCTAGAAGCCTGTGTTTCAGACATAAGGAAGTGATTGGCTGCAAATTTTCTACTTTTAAACTCGGACAAAACAGAGATGCTTGTCCTAGGTCCCAAGAAACAAAGAGATCTTCTGTTGAATCTGACAATTAATCTGGATGGGTTGTACAGTCGTCTCAAATAAAACTGTGAAGGACCTCGGCGTTACTCTGGACCCTGATCTCTCTTTTAAGAACATATCAAGACTGCTTCAAGGACAGCTTTTTTCCATCTACGTAAACATTGCAAAAATCAGAAACTTTCTGTCCAACAAATGACGCAGAAAAAATTAATCCATGCTTTTGTTACGTTCTAGGCTCGACTACTGCAATGCTCTACTTTCCGGCTACCCGGATAAAGCACTAAGCAAACTTCAGTTAGTGCTAAATACGGCTGCTAGAATCCTGACTAGAACCAAAAAATTTGATCATATTACATATCTCCAGTGCTAGCTTCCCTACACTGGCTTCCTGTTAAGGCAAGGGCTGATTTCAAGGTTTTACTGCTAACCTACAAAGCATTACATGGGCTTGCTCCTACCTATCTTTCCGATTTGGTCCTGCCGTACATACCTACACGTACGCTACGGTCAGAAGACGCAGGCCTCCTAATTGTCCCTAGAATTTCTAAGCAAACGAATGGAGGTAGGGCTTTCTCCTATAGAGCTCCATTTTTATGGAATGGTCTGCCTACCCATGTGAGAGACGCAGACTCAGTCTCAACCTTTAAGTCTTTACTGAAGACTTATCTCTTCAGTAGGTCCTATGATTAAGTATAGTCTGGCCCAGGAGTGTGAAGGTGAACGGAAAGGCTGGAGCAACGAACCGCCCTTGCTGTCTCTGCCTTGTCGGTTCCCCTCTTCCCACTGGGATTCTCTGCCTCTAACCCTTTTACAGGGGCTGAGTCACTGACTTACTGGTGTTCTTCCATGCCGTCCATGGGAGGGGTGCGTCACTTGAGTAGGTTGAGCCACTGACGTGGTCTTCCTGTCTGGGTTGGCGCCCCCCCCTTGGGTTGTGCCGTGGCGGACATCTTTGTGGGCTATACTCGGCCTTGTCTTCGGACGGTAAGTTGGTGGTTGTAGATATCCCTCTAGTGGTGTGGGGGCTGTGCTTTGGCAAAGTGGGTGGGGTTATATCCTGCCTGTTTGGCCCTGTCCGGGGGTATCATCGGATGGGGCCACAGTGTCTTCTGATCCCTCCTGTCTCAGCCTCCAGTATTTATGCTGCAGTAGTTTATGTGTCGGGGGGCTAGGGTCAGTCTGTTACATCTGGAGTATTCTCTTGTCTTATCCGGTGTCCTGTGTGAATGTAAATATGCTCTCTCTAATTCTCTCTTTCTTTCTTTCTTTCTTCTTTCTCTCGGAGGACCTGAGCCCTAGGACTACCTGGCATGATGACTCCTTGCTGTCCCCAGTCCACCTGGCCATGCTGCTGCTCCAGTTTCAACTGTTCTGCCTGCGGCTACGGAACCCTGACCTGTTCACCGGACGTGCTTGTTGCACCCTCGACAATTACTATGATTATTTATTGACCATGCTGGTCATTTACGAACATTTTAACATCTTGACCATGTTCTGTTATAATATCCACCCGGCACAGCCAGAAGAGGACTGGCCACCCCTCATAGCCTGGTTCCTCTCTAGGTTTCTTCCTAGGTTTTTGGCCTTTCTCAGGAGTTTTTCCTAGGGAGTTTTTCCCAGCCACCGTGCTTCTTTCACATGCATTGCTTGCTGTTTGGGGTTTTAGGCTGGGTTTCTGTACAGCACTTTGCGATTTCAGCTGATGTACGAAGGGCTATATAAATAAATTTGATTTGATTTGATTTGATTTGATGTGACACAAGCTCTGCAGTGATGTTACAGAAGCTCTGCAGTGATGTGAGAGAAGCTCTGCAGTGATGTGACAGAAGCTCTGCAGTGATTTTACAGAAGCTCCGCAGATGTGACACAAGCTCTGCAGTGATGTTACAGAAGCTCTGCAGTGATGATACAGAAGCTCTGCAGTGATGTGAGAGAAGCTCTGCAGTGATGTGAGAGAAGCTCTGCAGTGATGTGACAGAAGCTCTGCAGTGATGTGACAGAAGCTCTGCAGTGATGATACAGAAGCTCTGCAGTGATGTGAGAGAAGCTCTGCAGTGATGTGAGAGAAGCTCTGCAGTGATGTGACAGAAGCTCTGCAGTGATGTGACAGAAGCTCTGCAGTGATGTGACAGAAGCTCTGCAGTGATGTGACAGAAGCTCTGCAGTGATGTGACAGAAGCTCTGCAGTGATTTTACAGAAGCTCCGCAGTGATGTGACACAAGCTCTGCAGTGATGTTACAGAAGCTCTGCAGCGATGATACAGAAGCTCTGCAGTGATGTGAGAGAAGCTCTGCAGTGATGTGAGAGAAGCTCTGCAGTGATGTGACAGAAGCTCTGCAGTGATGTGACAGAAGCTCTGCAGTGATGATACAGAAGCTCTGCAGTGATGTGAGAGAAGCTCTGCAGTGATGTGAGAGAAGCTCTGCAGTGATGTGACAGAAGCTCTGCAGTGATGTGACAGAAGCTCTGCAGTGATGTGACAGAAGCTCTGCAGTGATGTGACAGAAGCTCTGCAGTGATGTTACAGAAGATCTGCAGTGATGTGAGAGAAGCTCTGCAGTGATGTGACAGAAGCTCTGCAGTGATGTGACAGAAGCTCTGCAGTGATGTGACAGAAGCTCTGCAGTGATGTGACAGAAGCTCTGCAGTGATGTGAGAGAAGCTCTGCAGTGATGTGACAGAAGCTCTGCAGTGATGTGAGAGAAGCTCTGCAGTGATGTTACAGAAGCTCTGCAGTGATGTGAGAGAAGCTCTGCAGTGATGTGAGAGAAGCTCTGCAGTGATGTGACAGAAGCTCTGCAGTGATGTGACAGAAGCTCTGCTGTGATGTGAGAGAAGCTCTGCAGTGATGTGAGAGAAGCTCTGCAGTGATGTGAGAGAAGCTCTGCAGTGATGTGAGAGAAGCTCTGCAGTGATGTGAGAGAAGCTCTGCAGTGATGTGAGAGAAGCTCTGCAGTGATGTGAGACTGATCAACAACTACAGGAAGTGTTCGGTTGGTGGCACAAACAACTTTATCTATCATATAGGGGCATTTGGTGTTGTATAACTTTGTTTATGAAATAATTGAAGATTGTAATTGTTGTGTTATTTATTCACTCAGGTTCCCTTGATCTAATTTAGGTTTTTGTGAAGATCTGATAACATTCAGTACAACAAAAAAAAAAATCTGGAAAAGTAGAGAAAATTAGAAAAAGAGGGCAAATCATTTTTAACAGCACTCTATTTCATTCCATGCATCAACCAGCTATGAGGAGCTGGCTCTGACTGCACAAGAGGAGATTTATTCTGATCAAACTCTGAACGCCAGCGCTCTAATCAAGTGCTTGATTACATTGTCCATTACATTTGCATTGATGTCAGAGTGATTAGAGGGACAATAGAGTGCTGAGTACCAGGTTGTTAGTAAGTTTGGTAGGTTACTAATGACCATCAGCATCAGAGCACAGTTTTGGAGAAGCCTAGTTACCGTGGAGCTCAAACAGTCCACGGGGAATTTGACTGCAGTCAGGGACGGCTGACTGCCGGGTGTAGCAGTAATACAGTCACTATAACAGCCCTGGTCAGGACTCCTGACTGCCGATGTGGCAGTAATACAGTCACCATAACAGCCCTGGTCAGGACTCCTGACTGCCGGGTGTGGCAGTAATACAGTCACCATAATAGCCCTGGTCAGGACTCCTGACTGCTGGTGTCTGACTGCCGGTGTGGCAGTAATACAGTCACCGTAACAGCCCTGGTCAGGACTCCTGACTGCTGGTGTCCTGACTGCCGGTGTGGCAGTAAATACAGTCACCGTAACAGCCTTGGTCAGGACTCCTGACTGCCGGTGTGGCAGTATACAGTCACCGTAACAGCCCCTGGTCAGGACTCCTACTGCCGTGTGGCAGTAATACAGTCACCTAACAGCCCTGGTCAGGACTCCTGACTGCCGGTGTGGCAGTAATACAGTCACCGTAACAGCCCTGGTCGACTCCTGACTGTCGGTGTGGCAGTAATACAGTCACCGTAACACCCCTGGTCCAGGACTCCTGACTGCCGGTGTTGCAGTAACTACAGTCAGCGTAACAGCTCTGGTCATGACTCCTGAACTGGCCGGTGTGGCAGTAATACAGTCACTGTAACAGCCCTGGTCAGGACTCCTGACTGCCGGTGTGGCAGTAATACAGTCACCATAACAGCCCTGGTCAGGACTCCTGACTGCCGGTGTGGCAGTAATACAGTCACCGTAACAGCCCTGGTCAGGACTCCTGACTGCCGGTGTGGCAGTAATACAGTCACCATAACAGCCCTGGTCAGGACTCCTGACTGCTGGTGTGGCAGTAATACAGTCACCGTAACAGCCCTGGTCAGGACTCCTGACTGCCGATGTGGCAGTAATACAGTCACCGTAACAGCCCTGGTCAGGACTCCTGACTGCCGGTGTGGCAGTAATACAGTCACCATAACAGCCCTGGTCAGGACTCCTGACTGCCGGTGTGGCAGTAATACAGTCACCATAACAGCCCTGGTCAGGACTCCTGACTGCTGGTGTGGCAGTAATACAGTCACCATAACAGCCCTGGTCAGGACTCCTGACTGCTGGTGTGGCAGTAATACAGTCACCGTAACAGCCCTGGTCAGGACTCCTGACTGCCGGTGTGGCAGTAATACAGTCACCGTAACAGCCCTGGTCAGGACTCCTGACTGCCGATGTGGCAGTAATACAGTCACCGTAACAGCCCTGGTCAGGACTCCTGACTGCCGGTGTGGCAGTAATACAGTCACCGTAACAGCCCTGGTCAGGACTCCTGACTGCCGGTGTGGCAGTAATACAGTCACTATAACAGCTCTGGTCAGGACTCCTGACTGCCGGTGTGGCAGTAATACAGTCACCTTAACAGCCCTGGTCAGGACTGCTGACTGCCGATGTGGCAGTAATACAGTCACCATAACAGCCCTGGTCAGGACTCCTGACTGCTGGTGTGGCAGTAATACAGTCACCATAACAGCCCTGGTCAGGACTCCTGACTGCCGGTGTGGCAGTAATACAGTCACCATAACAGCCCTGGTCAGGACTCCTGACTGCCGGTGTGGCAGTAATACAGTCACCATAACAGCCCTGGTCAGGACTCCTGACTGCCGGTGTGGCAGTAATATGGTCACCATAACAGCCCTGGTCAGACTCCTGACTGCCGATGTGGCAGTAATACAGTAACAGCTACTTTTTTCAAATCATCATTAGCCTTATTAGCCTTATTATGTATTAGAAATCAAAACATATAACCTAAGGTTTGTATCACAACTAAGTTGCATAAATATTTCCAAATTGAACACATAGGAGGACCTGACTTTGTTAACAGTTTGGGAAAAAGAGCCTTGCTATTTTCTTCAGCTGGTTCGATTCAGCTTTTGTTCATACTAGAAAATAATATGAAATAATGCCACAGGAATTATAAGCAAATCTTATTTCCTAAATGAACTAGTGTAGCCCACAGCTATATGGCCTGGCCAGATCAGAACCGAACATAAGATGACTCAGAGTATGCTATTCTGTTCTTCTGAAATAGGCTAGATTTCACATCATGTTTCGTTAGACCTGTCTAAAATAAATAATGGATTTATTGTGAAGGTGTAGGCTATATTACATGGATTTATAGACTTTTAAAATGTAGATGTTCCTAAGGTCTGCATCAGTTTCGTGTATGGTGGAAGCCAGGAGATGCTACACGTGTATTTGTTAATTAAAGGTAAATTTCCGTGAGACCAGGCAGTTATTTGCATGACAGTTACCGGTTGACAGAATTTCATGACCTCCACAGCCGGTCATATATATATATATATATATATAGATTTTTTAAAGGTTTTCTCTAAATAAGCTTTGTTGTATAATTAAAGGTCAAATACACTGTATTTAAAACAGTCAGCAATAATCTAATCCACAACCATAAAAAATCACAAATAATTTGTATTATTTTATCAAAATAGTTTTACCTGCTTTTTTTGTTGCAATAATCATCGATCTGGCTTTCAAGTCAGTCTATGAAATAGCCTTTTTGTTACAAATGTACCAAAACCATGCATAATGAACATTCCCTAGTAATGACCAACTTCTTGTAGCAGACATTATAGAAAATTAAACACAGGTCTCATAAACAATCTCTGAAGCACAAGCCCACGTGCTCATGAGTAGCCAGCTAATCTTTATATTTCCAAGTTCAGCCAACTTGGATATATTTTCTAGCTAATAAGGTAGAATAGTTGACTGTTCTGTCCGTCTTCGACTGTTTGAAACAGGTGTCACGGATCCCTCCGGAACATTCATACGCCAGACCTTGTCCCCTATTCCCACTGATTAGTACTTGTAGAAGTGTTCCCTTTGGTTTTCATTGGGCAGTCGATTATTGTTCCAATGTAGGTTGGTGCGTGTGAGTAACCTGTGCTTTGTGTTTTGGGTTTTCGTGCCCTTGTGGATTGTGCAGATGATTACGGGTCTGGTCCCGTGTGTTAATCATTGTGCGCGTGTGTCATTTATCAAGGTACTTGTAAGGGCTGTGTAAGGGCTGTGTAAGGGCTATTTTACCAAGAAGGAGAATGATGGAGTGCTGCATCAGATGACCTGGCCTCCACAATCCCAACCTCAACCCAATTGAGATGGGTTTGGGATGAGTTGGACTGCAGAGTCCAACAAGTGCTCAGCATATGTGGGAACTCCTTCAAGACTGTTGGAAAAGCATTCCTCATGAAGCTGGTTGAGAGAATGCCAAGAGTGCTGGCAAGCGTCATCAAGGCAAAGGATGGCTACTTTAAAAAATCTCAAATATATTTTGATTTGTTTAACAATTTTTTGGTTACTACATGATTCCATATGTGCTATTTCACAGTTTGATGTCTTCACCTATTATTCTATAATGTGAAAATAGTAAAAATAAAGAAAACCCTTGAATGAGTAGGTGTGTCCAAACTTTTGACTGGGTACTGTAAACACTCATAAATATTAAACAACAAAAACTTGATTCTTGCGATACAGGTCTTTTGGAATATTGTGTTAAAAAACATACATTCGAAATTGTCTGTGGTTCTGTGTATCTGTACTGTCCTCCCCAACACACACGCATACACACACACACACACACACACACACACACACACACACACACACACACACACACACACACACCACACACACACACACACACACACACACACAACACACACACACACAGCTAAACACAGGTAGAGACGAAGGTCAGTTTGTTTCCTGATGCTAGTTTGTCCTGTTAATTCTGCTGCAGGGGCTCTGAAGGCAGTGTGTGTGGTTCAAGGATCTGTAAAAAAATTCTGAAAGATGAACATTTCCGAGTTTCTTCCATGGCCTGCATTCTCACCAGACATGTCACCAAATGAGCATGTTTGGATGCTGTGGATTAACAGTACAATAGTGTGCTCCAGTTCCCAGCAATATCCAGCAACTTCACACAGCCATTGAAGAGGAGTGGGACAACATTCCACAGGCCACAATAAACAGCCTGATCAACTCTATGTGAAGGAGATGTGTTGCGCTGCATGAGCAAATGGTGGTCACTCCAGATACTGACTGGTTTTCCTCATCCACTCCCCTACTGTTTTTTTACAGGTATCTGTGACCAACAGATGCATATCTGTATTCCCAGGTCATGTGAAATCTATAGATTAGGGCCTAATGAATTAATTTCAATAGACTGATTTCCTTATATGAACTGTAAAACTCAGTAGAATCTTTGAAATTGTTGCATGTTGCGTTTATATATTTTTTCAGGAAATAATCAAAGTCCTGTATAGTAATAGCAATGCACAACAATTCTTCACGTCAACATAATTCATTAAACCAACAGTCATTAAAACCAGTGCCTGTGACATCTTCAAGTAGCCGTGTGTGTGTGTGTGTGTGTGTTGCCATAGAGACAATTTAAAAGCCAGGTGATATTGTTTGAGAGCCCAGTATTTCCTCACAGCTTAGGAAGGTAGAAGAGAAAATGGGTTCCCCTCCTCTCTCTCTCATCTCTCTCTCTCTCTCTCCCCTTCCGCCCTCTCTCTCTCTCTCTCTCTCTCCTCCCTCCTCTCCCCCACTCCTCTCTCCTCTCTCTCTCTCTCCCTCTCTCTCTCTCTCTCTCTCTCTCCTCCCCCCTCCCCCCTCTCCCCCTCCTCCCCCCTCTCCCCCTCTCCCCTCTCTCTCCTCTCTCTCATCCCCCCCTCCTCCCCCCCCCTCTCTCTCCCTCCCTCCCTCCCTCCCTCCCCCCTCCCTCTCTCTCCCCACTTCTCTCTCCTCTCTCTCTCTCTCCTCTCTCTCTCTCCCTCTCTCTCCTCCCTCTCCTCTCTCCCCTCTCTCCTCCCCCTCTCTCCCACTCTCTCCCTCCCCTCCTCTCCCTCTCCTCTCCCCCCAGCCTCTCTCTCTCTCTCTCTCCTCCTCTCTCTCTCTCCTCCTCTCTTACCATCCCTCTCTTCTCTCTCTCTCGCTCTCTCGAAAGTATTCATACCCCTTGACGTATTCCACATTTTGTTGTTACAGCCTGAATTCAAAATGGATTAAATAGTTTATTCTCTCACTCATCTTCGCAAAGTGAAAACATGGTTTTAGAAATGTTAGCAAATTTATTGAAAATTAAATACGGAAATATCTAATTAACATAAGTATTCATCCTGAGTCAATACATGTTAGAATCACCTTTGGCAGCGATTACAGCTCTGTCAAGTTGGTCGTTGATCATTGCTAGACAGCCATTTTCAAGTCTTGCCATAGATTTTCAAGACAATTTAAGTCAAAAACTGTAACTAGGCCACTCAGGAACATTCAGTGTTATCTCCAGTGTATATTTGGCTTGTGTTTTAGGTTATTGTCCTGCTGAAAGCTGAATTTGTCTTCAAGTGTCTGTTGGAAAGCAATTGAACCAGGTTTTCCTCTAAGATTTTGCCTGTGCTAAGCTCTAATCTGTTTCTTTTCATACAAACAACTCCTTAGTCTCTCTCTCTGTCTCTCTCTCTATCTTTTTCTTTCTCATTGCTAGTCCCTTCTCTCTCTCTCTCTCAATGACAAGCATACTCAAAACAGGATTCAGCCATCACTATGCTTTAAAATATGAAGAGTGGTACTCAGTAATGTGTTGTTTGGATTTGCCTCTAACTTTGTATTCAAATAAAAAGTGAATTGCTTTGCCAGTTTTTTGGCAATCTTACTTTAGTGCTTGTTGCAAACAGGATGCCAGTTTTGGAATATTTTTATTCTGTACAGGCTTCCTTCTTTTCACTCTGTCATTTAGGTTAGTATTGTGGGGAACTACAATTCTGTTGATCCATCCTCAGTTTTCTCCTATCACAGCCATTAAACTCTGTAACTGTTTTAAAGTCACTATTGGCCTCATGGTAAATCCCTGAGTGGTTTCCTTCCTCTCCATTAACTGAGTTAGGAACGACGCCTGTATCTTTGTAGTGACTGGATGTATGATACACCATCCAAAGTGTAATTAATAACTTCACCATGTTAAAAGGATATTCAATGTCTGCTTTTGTTTATCCATCTTAAACATCCCTGGTCTTTGTGGTTGTATCTGTGTTTGAAATTCACTGCTCGACTGCTCGACTGAGGGAGATCACAGATCTTTGTATGTGTGGGGTACAGAGAGGAAGTCATTCAAAAATACATGCAACTTATTATGTGACTTCTTAAGCAAATTTAGGCTTCGCATAACAGAGATGTTGAATACTTATTCAGAGAGATGGCGCCGACAGAGATGGTCACATCGCTTCAGGTCTTTAGTAACTATGCAGTTATTCGTTTTTTTTGGTACTATTTCTGACATTCTTAGCCCAGAAAATCTCAAGTGTTATTAAGAACTATTGGATATAAAAGCGATGTCAACTTACCATCATTACGACCATGAATACGTCTTTTCCGAAGCGGAGCCTTTGTTCGAACCTTCACCCTGGACATGCGATCTTATCCCAGAGGCCAACCCAAAAAACGCGGTCGCTGCAGGACAGGCAGACGGAGCGGCCTACTGGTCAGACAGAAGGCAAGCACACCATCCACCGCTTCCGAGCAATTACTCGCCAATGTCCAATCTCTAGATAACAAGGTGGACGAAATTAGGGCATGAGTTGCCTTCCAGAGAGACATCAGAGATTGTAACATTCTCTGTTTCACGGAAACATGGCTCACTCGGGAAACGTTGTCATAGTCGGTACAGCTACCCGGATTCTTCACAGCATCATCGCGCCGACAGAAACAAACATCTCTCTGGTAAGAGAAGGGCAGGTGTGTATGCTTTATGATTAACGACTCATGGTGTAATCACAACAACATCAGGAACGCATAGTCACAGCCGTGTATACCCCCCCCACCCCCCCCCCCCCCCCCCCCAAGCAGAAACCTCGTCGGCCCTGAAAGAACATTACTGGACTCTATGTAAACTGGAAACCATACATCCGAGGCTGCATTTATTGTAGCTGGGATTTTAACAAGGCTAATCTGAAAACAAGGCTCCCTATATTTTATCAGCATATCGAATGCGTGACACGAGCTGGCAGAATTCTGGATCATTGCTACTCGAACTTCCGCTAAGCATTCAAAGCCCTCCTGCGCCTTTGGCAAATCTGACCATAAATCCATTTTTGTTGCTCCCAGCCTATAGACAGAAACTAAAACAGGAAACGCCCGTGCTCAGGGTCAATACAACGCCGGTCTGACCAATCGGATTCCACGCTTCAAGATTGATTCGATCACGTGGACTGGGATATGTTCCAGAAAGCCTCAGACAACAATATTGATGTATACGCTGACTCGGTGAGCGAGTTTATTAGCAAGTGCATCGGAGATGTCGTACCCGCTGTGAATATTAAAACCTTCCCTAACCAGAAACTGTGGATTAATGGCAGCATTCGCGCAAAACTGAAAACGCGAACCACTACTTTTAATCATGGCAAGGCTACCGGAAACATGACCGAATACAAACAGTGCAGCTATTCCCTCCGCAAGGCAATCAAACAAGCTAAGTGTTAGTTTAAAGACAAAGTAGAGTCACAGTTCAACGGCTCAAACACGAGACGAATGTGGCAGGGTCAACAGTTAATCACGGATTACAAAAAGAAAACCAGCCCCGTCACGGACATCAACGTCTTGCTCCCACACAAGTTAAACAACTTCTTTGCTCGCTTTCAGGACAATACAGTGCCACTGACATGGCCCACTACCAAAGCCTGTGGGCTCTCCTCCTCCGCGGCCAACGTGAGTATAACATTTAAACATGTTAACCCTCACAAGGCTGCCGGCCCAGACGGCATCCCCAGCCGCGTCCTCAGAGCATGCGCAGACCAGCTGGCTGGTGTGTTTATGGACATTTTCAACCAATCCCTATCCCAGTCTGTTGTCCCCACATGCTTCTATATGGCCACCATTGTTCCTATTCCCAAGAACGCTAAGGTAACTGAGCTAAATGACTATCGCCCCGTAGCACTCACTTCTGTCATCATGAAGTGCTTTGAGAGACTAGTCAAGGATCATATCACCTCTAGCCTACCTGATAACCTAGACCCACTCCAATTTGCTTACCGCACCAATAGGTCCAGTGACGATGCAATCGCAATCACACTGCACACTGCCCTAACCCATCTGGACAAGAGGAAAACCTATGTAAGAATGCTGTTCATTGACTACAGCTCAGCATTTAACACCATTGTACCCTCCTAACTCGTCATTAAGCTTGAGACCCTGGGTCTCGACCCCACCCTGTGCAACTGGGTCCTGGACTTCCTGACGGGCCGCCCCCAGGTGGTTAAGGTAGGAAACAACATCTCCACCCCGTTGATCCTCAACACTGGGGCCCCACAAGGGTGCGTTCTCAGCCCTCTCCCTGTTCACCCATGACTGCGTGGCCATGCACGCTTCCAACTCAATCATCAAGTTTGCAGACGACACTACAGTGGTTGGCCTGATTACCAACAACGACGAGACGGCCTACAGGGAGGAGGTGAGGGCCCTCAGAGTGTGGTGTCAGGAAAATAACCTCTCACTCAACGCCAACAAAACTAAGGAGATGATCGTGGACTTCAGGAAACAGCAGAGGGAGCACCCCCCCATCCACATCGACAGGACAGTAGTGGAGAAGGTGTAAAGTTTTAAGTTCCTCGGCGAACACATCACGGACAAACTGAAATGGTCCACCCACACAGACAACGTGGTTAAGAAAGCGCAACAGCGCCTCTTCAACCTCAGGAGGCTGAAGATATTTGGCTTGTCATCTAAAACACTCACAAAGTTTTACAGATGCACAATCGAGAGCATCCTGTCGAGCTGTATCACCGCCTGGTACGGCAATTGCACCGCCCTCAACCGCAAGGCTCTCCAGAGGGTAGTGCACAACGAATCACCGAGGAAAACTACCTGCCCTCCAGGAAAACAACCACCCGAGCCACTGCCTGTTCACTCCGCTATCATCCAGAAGGCGAGGTCAATACAGGTGCATCAAAGCTGGGCCCGACAGACTGAAAAACAGCTTCTATCTCAAGGCCATCAGGACTGTTAAACAGCCATCACTAACATAGAGAGGCTGCTGCCAACATACAGACTTGAAATCATTGGCAACTTTAATAATTGACTTAACAAAGGTATCACTAGTCACTTTAAATAACGGCACTTTAATAATGTTTACATATCTTACATTACTCATCTCATATGTATATACTGTATATACTGTTTACTGTATTCTATACCATCTACTGCATCTTGCCTATGCCGCACGCCATCGCTCATCCATATATTTATATGTACATATTCTTATTTATTCCAGGTCGCTCCTACCAGGTGGCGTGGCGAGAATCTGTCTCCGCACCACGTGCTCTCACCACTGGTGTCCCCCAGGGCTCTGTTCTAGGCCCTCTCCTATTCTCACTATACACCAAGTCACTTGGCTCGGTCATATCCTCACATGGTCTCTCCTATCATTGCTACGCAGACGTCACACAATTAATCTTCTCCTTTCCCCCTTCTGATAACCAGGTGGCGAATCACATCTCTGCATGTCTGGCAGACATATCAGTGTGGATGACGGCTCACCACCTCAAGCTGAACCTCGGCAAGACGGAGCTGCTCCTCCTCCGAGGGAAGGACTGCCCGTTCCATGATCTCGCCATCACGGTTGACAACTCCCTTGTGTCCTCCTCCCAGAGTGCTAAGAACCTTGGCGTGACCCTGGACAACACCCTGTCGTTCTCCACTAACATCAAGGCGGTGACCCGATCCTGTAGATTCATGCTCTACAACATTCGCAGAGTACGACCCTGCCTCACACAGGAAGTGGCGCAGGTCCTAGTCCAGGCACTTGTCATCTCCCGCCTGGATTACTGCAACTCGCTGTTGGCTGGGCTCCCTGCCTGTGCCATTAAACCCCTACAACTCATCCAGAACGCCGCAGCCCGTCTGGTGTTCAACCTTCCCAAGTTCTCTCACGTCACCCCCGCTCCTCCGCTCTCTCCACTGGCTTCCAGTTGAAGCTCGCATCCACTACAAGTCCATGGTGCTTGCCTACCGAGCTGTGAGGGGAACGGCACCTCCGTACCTTCAGGCTCTGTTCAGGCCCTACACCCAAACAATGGCACTGCGTTCATCCACCTCTCGCCTGCTCGCCTCCCTACCTCTGAGGAAGCACAGCTCCCGCTCAGCCCAGTCAATACTGTACGCTGCTTCTGGCCCCCCAATGGTGGAACAAGCTCCCCTCACGACGCCAGGACAGCGGAGTCAATCACCACCTTCCGGAGACACCTGAAACCCCACCTCTTTAAGGAATACCTGGGATAGGATAAAGTATCCTTCTACCCCCCCCCCCAAAAAAAGATTTAGATGCACTATTGTAAAGTGGTTTTTCCACTGGATATCTTAAGGTGAATGCACCAATTTGTAAGTCGCTCTGGATAAGAGCGTCTGCTAAATGACTTAAATGTAAAATGTAAATGTCAATTGTTAGAATACTTGTTAGATATTACTGCACTGTCGGAACTAGAAGCACAAGCATTTCGCTACACTCGCATTAACATCTGCTAACCATGTGTATGTGACCATTAACATCTGCTAACCATGTGTATGTGACCATTAGCATCTGCTAACCATGTGTATGTGACCATTAGCATCTGCTAACCATGTGTATGTGACCATTAGCATCTGCTAACCATGTGTATGTGACCATTAGCATCTGCTAACCATGTGCTATGTGACCATTAGCATCTGCTAACCATGTGTATGTGACCATTAACATCTGCTAACCATGTGTATGTGACCATTAGCATTTGCTAACCATGTGTATGTGACCGATACAATTTGATTTGATTGGATTTGACTCCCAGAAATGTCAGCTTTTGCTTTTATTTTTAATTAAATTTGTAAACATTTCTAAAAACATAATTCTACTTTGACATTATGGGGTATTGTGTGCAGGCCATCCCCAGAGACAATTGGCCTCTACTGAGAGAGAATCACAAAGCGTTGTTATGCAGTTGAGAATAACCATGAAGCAAAAAAGTAACAACCACTCTTCAAAACATCTGTCTTGGCAGTGAGGGAAATACATGTTGCCCTTTGGGGAAGAAAATTAACCTGTTTTAATGAAACATAAACACCTGCATCTCGGCATCTCTGAGAAGATGAATAATATAGTCTGTGTCCGAAATGGCACCCTATTCCCTTTGTAATGCACTACTTTTGACCAGAGCCGTAGGGACCCAGAGCCCTATGACCCCAGAGTCCTAGGGACCCCAGAGCCCTATGGACCCCAGAGTCCTAGGGACCCCAGAGCCCTATGGACCCCAGAGCCCTATGGACCCCAGAGCCCTATGGACCCCAGAGTCCTAGGGACCCCAGAGCCCTATGGACCCCAGAGCCCTATGGACCCCAGAGCTTTAGGGACCCCAGAGCCCTATGGACCCCAGAGCCCTATGGACCCCAGAGCTTTAGGGACCCCAGAGCCCTATGGACCCCAGAGCCCTATGGACCCCAGAGCTTTAGGGACCCCAGAGCCCTATGGACCCCAGAGCTTTAGGGACCCTAGAGCCCTATGGACCCCAGAGCCCTATGGACCCCAGAGCTTTAGGGACCCCAGAGCCCTATGGACCCCAGAGCCCTATGGACCCCAGAGCCCTAGGGACCCCAGAGCTTTAGGGACCCCAGAGCCCTAGGGACCCCAGAGCCCTAGGGACCCCAGAGCCCTATGGACCCCAGAGCCCTAGGGACCCCAGAGCCCTATGGACCCCAGAGACCTATGGACCCCAGAGCCCTATGGACCCCAGAGCCCTATGGACCCCAGAGTCCTAGGGACCCCAGAGCCCTATGGGCCCCAGAGCCCTATGGACCCCAGAGCTTTAGGGACCCCAGAGCCCTATGGACCCCAGAGTCCTACGGACCCCAGAGCCCTATGGGCCCCAGAGCCCTATGGACCCCAGAGCTTTAGGGACCCCAGAGCCCTATGGACCCCAGAGCTTTAGGGACCCCAGAGCCCTATGGACCCCAGAGTCCTAGGGACCCCAGAGCCCTATGGACCCCAGAGTCCTAGGGACCCCAGAACCCTATGGACCCCAGAGTCCTAGGGACCCCAGAGTCCTAGGGACCCCAGAGTCCTAGGGACCCCAGAGCCCTATGGACCCCAGAGCCCTATGGGCCCCAGAGCCCTATGGACCCCAGAGCCCTATGGACCCCAGAGTCCTATGGACCCCAGAGCCCTATGGACCCCAGAGCTTTAGGGACCCCAGAGCCCTATGGACCCCAGAGTCCTAGGGACCCCAGAACCCTATGCAGTGCACTACAAAGGGAATAGGGTGCCATTTCAGGTGAAAAAAAGTGTGATTAAATGTGAACAGAGTAATTGATATTCCTCAGAGACCCTACCAGGCTCTGTCATTGGAGGAGAAACCCCCTCCCAATCTATTAATCAACCTCTGTAATGTAGTGACCATAACATATAAATCACACAGCAGAGGCTGAGGCTAATGCTGAAGTGCGTGTGTGTCTCTCTCTCTCTGTGTGTCTGTGTGTGTGTGTCTGTGTCTGTGTGTGTGTGTGTGTGTGTGTGTGTGTGTGTGTGTGTGTGTGTGTGTGTGTGTGTGTGTGTCTGCCCTGATGCTGGAACATGAATCAGGCTTGGCTAGGAGGGGAAGGCTGAGAGAGAGATCGAGAGAGAGAGAGAGAGAGAGAGAGAGAGAGAGAGAGAGAGAGAGACACACACACAGTTAGACCCAACCAAATCATGAGAAAACAAAAAGATAATTACTTGGCACATTGGAAAGAATTAACAAAAAAACTGAGCAAACTAGAATGCTATTTGGTCCTAAACAGACAGTACACAGTGGCAGAATACCTGACCACTGTGACTGACCCAAACTTAAGGAAAGCTTTGACTATGTACAGACTCAGTGAACATAGCCTTGCTATTGAGAAAGGCAGACCTGGCACACTGTCCACAAAATGAGGTGGAAACTGAGCTGCACATCCTAACCTCCTGCCAAATGTATGACCATATTAGAGACACATATTTCCCTCTGATTACACAGACCCACTGTAACGGTTGTCTTCATAAATGGACCAAGGCGCAGCAGGTATGTGAATACTCATGGTTTTTTATTACCAAAAAGAGTAAAGCATCCACTTGAAAAAACAATAAAGGTGACAACAGTAACAGTTTTACAGGCTATAAACGCAGTGCAAAATAACCACCCACAAACCCCAGTGACAAACATACTCCTACATATATGACTCCCAATCAGGAACAACGATCCCCAGCTGTTCCTGATCAGGAGTCACAAGACACACAGAACATTCAAACACACCCACAAGACTGCCACGTCCTGACCCCCAAACTACTACAACAGCTCCATCTGCTGGTCAGGACGTGACAGTACCCCCCCCTCAAGGTGCAGACCCCGGAATGCACCTAACAAAAAAAAACACCAACAAACAAAATCCCCAACAAAACCCATAAACACTAACCCTTAAACAATAAGGGAGGGAAGGGAGGGTGGCTGCCGTCAACGACGGCACTGTGCTACACCCTCCCTCCCCAACCCACCTATCCTGGAGGTGGCTCAGGTGCAGGCCGTGGACCTCGCTCCACCCTCGGTGTCGCCCACTTTGATGGCGCCGATAGCTGCGCCGGGCAGACGGGCCACTCGGGCTGACCCTGGCAGACGGACCACTCGGGCTGGACCGGGGGACAGGAGGGCCCCTCGGGCTGGGCCGGGGGACAGGAGGGCCACTCGGGCTGGACCGGAGGGCAGGAGGGCCACTCGGGCTGGACCGGAGGGCAGGAGGGCCACTCGGGCTGGACCGGAGGGCAGGAGGGCCACTCGGGCTGTATCGGAGGGCAGGAGGGCCACTCGGGCTGGACCGGAGGGCAGGAGGGCCACTCCGGCTGGACCGGAGGGCAGGAGGGCCACTCTGGCAGTTCAGGGAAGTCTGGCCACTCTGGCAGTTCAGGGCAGTCTGGCCACTCTGGCAGTTCAGGGCAGTCTGGCCACTCTGGCAGTTCAGGGCAGTCTGGCCGCTCTGGCAGTTCAGGGCAGTCTGGCCGCTCTGGCAGTTCAGGGCAGTCTGGCCGCTCTGGCAGTTCAGGGCAGTCTGGCCGCTCTGGCAGTTCAGGGCAGTCTGGCCGCTCTGGCGACTGTTGACTGGCGGGCAGCTCTGGCGACTGTTGACTGGCGGGCAGCTCTGGCGACTGTTGACTGGCGGGCAGCTCTGGCGACTGTTGACTGGCGGGCAGCTCTGGCGACTGTTGACTGGCGGGCAGCTCTGGCGACTGTTGACTGGCGGGCAGCTCTGGTGACTGTTGACTGGCGAGGCTGGGCTGACACACTAGACTCCTGATGCGTGGGGCTGGTATTGGACGTGCCAGCCTGGAGACACGCACCTCCATGCTAGTGCGTCTAGCGGGAAACACCGGACCGAAAGGGCGCACTGGCAGTCTTGAGTGCAGGGTTGGCATCACCCCTTCCGGCTCGATGCTCCCCTTGCCCTGGCACCTGCGGGGCGCTGGTACTGGGCGAACTGGGCTGCGCGTCCGTATAGGCGAGATGGTGCGTACCACAGCGTAACATGGCGCCCTCCACCTCATATGCACCTCCCTGTAGTCACGGGTAGCTGGCTTACGGCTCTTCCCTGGCCTGGCCAAGCTACCCGTGTGCCCACCCAAAAAAAATTATTGGGGGTGCCTCTCCGGCTTCCTCGCCAGCCGTGTTCCAGCATAACATTCATGTTGGTTCCTCTGTTCAGCTGCCTCCACTCTCCTGAGTGCCTCCACCTGTTCCCATGGGAGGCGATCCCTTCCGGCCAGGATCTCTTCCCAGGTGTAGGCTCCCTTGCCGTCCAGGACGTCCTGCCATGTCCATTCCTCCCTTTTTCTCTCCTGTGGCTTCCTCCTCTTCTGCTGCTTGGTCCTTTGGTGGGTGGTTCTGTAACGGTTGTCTTCATAAATGGACCAAGGCGCAGCAGGTATGTGAATACTCATGGTTTTTTATTACCAAAAAAGAGTAAAGCATCCACTTGAAAAAACAATAAAGGTGACAACAGTAACAGTTTTACAGGCTATAAACGCAGTGCAAAAACAACCACCCACAAACCCCAGTGACAAACATACTCCTACATATATGACTCCCAATCAGGAACAACGATCCCCAGCTGTTCCTGATCAGGAGTCACAAGACACACAGAACATTCAAACACACCCACAAGACTGCCACGTCCTGACCCCCAAACTACTACAACAGCTCCATCTGCTGGTCAGGACGTGACACCCACAAAGAATTTGAAAACAAACACCATTTTTTATAAACTCCCATATCTACTGGGTGAAATACCACAGTGTTCCATCACAGCAGCAAGATTTGTGAGCTGTTCTATGCCCTACTGCTTCCTTGCTCTACTGCTTCCAAGCGTTACTGCTTCTACGCTTCTACTGCTTCCTTGCCCAACTGTTTCTAAGTCCTACTGCTTCCATGTCCTACTGCTTCCTTGTCCTACTGCTTCCATGTCCTACTGCTTCCATGCCCTACTGTTTCTAAATCCTACTGCTTCCATGTCCTACTGCTTCCATGCCCTATTGCTTCTATGCGTTACTGCTTCTACCCCTCTACTGCTTCTACCCCCCTACTGCTTCCATGCCCTACTGGGGCTATGTTCTATTGCTTCTAAGTGTTACTGCTTCTACACCCCTACTTCTTCTGTGCCCTACTGCTTCTGAGCCCTACTGCTTCTAAGCATTACTGCTTCCGCGTCCTACTGCTTCCTTGTCCTACTGCTTCCTTGTCCTACTGCTTCTAAGCCCTACTGCTTCTAAGCATTACTGCTTCCATGTCCTACTGCTTCCCTTGTCTCACTGCTTCCGTGTCCTACTGCTTCCATGTCCTACTGCTTCCCTTGTCTCACTGCTTCCGGGCCCTACTGCTTCCGGGCCCTATGCCCTACTGCTTCTATGCCCTACTGCTTTTGTACCCTACTCCTTCTGTGCCCTACTATGCCCTACTGATTCTATGCCCTACTGATTCTATGCCCTACTGCTTTTGTACCCTACTCCTTCTGTGCCCTACTATGCCCTACTGATTCTATGCCCTACTGATTCTGGGCCCTACTGCTTCTGGGCCCTACTGCTTCTATGCCCTACTATGTCCTACTGCTTCTGTCCTACTGCTTCTATGCCCTACTATGCCCTACTGATTCTATGCTCTACTGCTTCTATGCCCTACTGCTTCTGGGCCCTACAGCTTCTATGCCCTACTATGTCCTACTGCTTCTATGTCCTACTGCTTCTGTCCTACTGCTTCTACGTTCTACTGCTTCTGTCCTATTGCTTCTGTACCCTGACGTCTCATACTGAGTGAAGTAATACCGCAAAATTAGCATCAATTACAGCTCAGCTTACTGAGAAGTGTGACTGCTTTAGACTACTGATGGCATATAGTCCTCTTAATATATTTAACAGATGAGGCCACAGTCCCACGTTATTGAGTTTCCCTGATATCTAAGCAGGCCACTGTGGAAACCTCCAAGACTGATTCAATATACGTCCATAATCATGTTACAAACCCATGAATAACCTTGTTTCTGTGTCTCGGTACGGCTCTTTATGGCTTTATCTCAAATAGCACCCTTTTCCCTATATAGTGCACTGCTTTTGAAGGGCTCTGGTCCCTATATAGGGAATAGTATGCCATTTGAGATGCAGACTTTATGTCGTTATAGTAAAGCAATTAGACTTGAATGTGATTCACATAAAATATAGCCAATCAATTGATATTAGCACAACCTAATCAATGTATTTATTAAACCGTCTTGACTTTGTTTTCGACCCACACTGACTGGACAAATACATTTTATAAACCAGGTCACAGTGGTGAAACTGTTAAATATTCATCATCCATTACAGTCTACAGCATATTCTCTATAGGTAGTCTACAGCAAATTCTCTATAGGTAGTCTATAGTAGTTTCTCTATAGGTAGTCTATAGTAGTTTCTCTATAGGTAGTCTATAGTAGTTTCTCTATAGGTAGTCTATAGTAGTTTCTCTATAGGTAGTCTACAGCATATTCTCTATAGGTAGTCTATAGTAGTTTCTCTAGTAGTCTATAGTAGTCCTATAGTAGTTTCTCTATAGGTAGTCTATAGTAGTTTCTCTATATATAGTCTATAGTAGTTTCTCTATAGGTAGTCTATAGTAGTTTCTCTATAGGTAGTCTATAGTAGTTTCTCCTCTATAGGTAGTCTATAGTAGTTACTCTATAGGTAGTCTATAGTAGTTTTCTCTATAGGTAGTCTATTGTAGTTTCTCTATAGGTAGTCTATAGTAGTTTCTCTATAGGTAGTCTATAGTAGTTTCTCTATAGGTAGTCTATAGTAGTTTCTCTATAGGTAGTCTATAGCAGTTTCTCTATAGGTAGTCTACAGCATATTCTCTATAGGTAGTCTATAGTAGTTTCTCTATAGGTAGTCTATAGTAGTTTCTCTATAGGTAGTCTATAGTAGTTTCTCTATAGGTAGTCTATAGTAGTTTCTCTATAGGTAGTCTATAGTAGTTACTCTATAGGTAGTCTATAGTAGTTTCTCTATAGGTAGTCTATAGTAGTTTCTCTATAGGTAGTCTATAGTAGTTTTCTATAGGTAGTCTATAGTAGTTTCTCTATAGGTAGTCTATAGTAGTTTCTCTATAGGTAGTCTATAGTAGTTTCTCTATAGGTGTCTATAGTAGTTTCTCTATAGGTAGTCTATAGTAGTTTCTCTATAGGTAGTCTATAGTAGTTTCTCTATAGGTAGTCTATAGTAGTTTCTCCTCTATAGGTGGTCTATAGTAGTTACTCTATAGGTAGTCTATAGTAGTTTCTCTATAGGTAGTCTATAGTAGTTTCTCCTCTATAGGTAGTCTATAGTAGTTACTCTATAGATAGTCTATAGTAGTTTCTCTATAGGTAGTCTACAGTAGTTTCTCTAGGTAGTCTATAGTAGTTTCTCTATAGGTAGTCTATAGTAGTTACTCTATAGGTAGTCTATAGTAGTTTTCTCCTCTATAGGTAGTCTATAGTAGTTACTCTATAGGTAGTCTATAGTAGTTTCTCTATAGGTAGTCTATAGTAGTTACTCTATAGGTAGTCTATAGTAGTTTCTCCTCTATAGGTAGTCTATAGTAGTTTCTCTATAGGTAGTCTATAGTAGTTTCTCTATAGGTAGTCTATAGTAGTTTCTCCTCTATAGGTAGTCTATAGTAGTTTCTCTCTAGGTAGTCTATAGTAGTTTCTCTATAGGTAGTCTATAGTAGTTTCTCTATAGGTAGTCTATAGTAGTTTCTCTATAGGTAGTCTATAGTAGTTTCTCTATAGGTAGTCTATAGTAGTTACTCTATAGGTAGTCTATAGTAGTTTCTCTATAGGTAGTCTATAGTAGTTTCTCTATAGGTAGTCTATAGTAGTTTTTCTATAGGTAGTCTATAGTAGTTTCTCTATAGGTAGTCTATAGTAGTTTCTCTATAGGTAGTCTATAGTAGTTTCTCTATAGGTGTCTATAGTAGTTTCTCTATAGGTAGTCTATAGTAGTTTCTCTATAGGTAGTCTATAGTAGTTTCTCTATAGGTAGTCTATAGTAGTTTCTCCTCTATAGGTGGTCTATAGTAGTTACTCTATAGGTAGTCTATAGTAGTTTCTCTATAGGTAGTCTATAGTAGTTTCTCCTCTATAGGTAGTCTATAGTAGTTACTCTATAGATAGTCTATAGTAGTTTCTCTATAGGTAGTCTACAGTAGTTTCTCTAGGTAGTCTATAGTAGTTTCTCTATAGGTAGTCTATAGTAGTTACTCTATAGTAGTCTATAGTAGTTTCTCCTCTATAGGTAGTCTATAGTAGTTTCTCTATAGGTAGTCTATAGTAGTTTCTCTATAGGTAGTCTATAGTAGTTACTCTATAGGTAGTCTATAGTAGTTTCTCCTCTATAGGTAGTCTATAGTAGTTTCTCTATAGGTAGTCTATAGTAGTTTCTCTATAGGTAGTCTATAGTAGTTTCTCCTCTATAGGTAGTCTATAGTAGTTTCTCTCTAGGTAGTCTATAGTAGTTTCTCTATAGGTAGTCTATAGTAGTTTCTCTATAGGTAGTCTATAGTAGTTTCTCTATAGGTAGTCTATAGTAGTTTCTCTATAGGTAGTCTATAGTAGTTTTTCTATAGGTAGTCTATAGTAGTTTCTCCTCTATAGGTAGTCTATAGTAGTTACTCTATAGGTAGTCTATAGTAGTTTCTCTATAGGTAGTCTATAGTAGTTTCTCCTCTATAGGTAGTCTATAGTAGTTACTCTATAGGTAGTCTATAGTAGTTTCTCTATAGGTAGTCTATAGTAGTTACTCTATAGGTAGTCTATAGTAGTTTCTCTATAGGTAGTCTATAGTAGTTTCTCTATAGGTAGTCTATAGTAGTTTTTCTATAGGTAGTCTATAGTAGTTTCTCCTCTATAGGTAGTCTATAGTAGTTACTCTATAGGTAGTCTATAGTAGTTTCTCTATAGGTAGTCTATAGTAGTTTCTCTATAGGTAGTCTACAGCATATTCTCTATAGGTAGTCTATAGTAGTTTCTCTATAGGTAGTCTATAGTAGTTTCTCTATAGGTAGTCTATAGTAGTTTCTCTATATATAGTCTATAGTAGTTTCTCTATAGGTAGTCTATAGTAGTTTCTCTATATGTAGTCTATAGCAGTTTCTCTATAGGTAGTCTACAGCATATTCTCTAAAGGTAGTCTATAGTAGTTTCTCTATAGGTAGTCTATAGTAGTTTCTCTATAGGTAGTCTATAGTAGTTTCTCTATAGGTAGTCTATAGTAGTTTCTCTATAGGTAGTCTATAGTAGTTACTCTATAGGTAGTCTATAGTAGTTTCTCTATAGGTAGTCTATAGTAGTTTCTCTATAGGTAGTCTATAGTAGTTTTTCTATAGGTAGTCTATAGTAGTTTCTCTATAGGTAGTCTATAGTAGTTTCTCTATAGGTAGTCTATAGTAGTTTCTCTATAGGTGTCTATAGTAGTTTCTCTATAGGTAGTCTATAGTAGTTTCTCTATAGGTAGTCTATAGTAGTTTCTCTATAGGTAGTCTATAGTAGTTTCTCTATAGGTAGTCAATAGTAGTTTCTCCTCTATAGGTGGTCTATAGTAGTTACTCTATAGGTAGTCTATAGTAGTTTCTCTATAGGTAGTCTATAGTAGTTTCTCCTCTATAGGTAGTCTATAGTAGTTTTTCTATAGGTAGTCTATAGTAGTTTCTCCTCTATAGGTGGTCTATAGTAGTTACTCTATAGGTAGTCTATAGTAGTTTCTCTATAGGTAGTCTATAGTAGTTTCTCCTCTATAGGTGGTCTATAGTAGTTACTCTATAGGTAGTCTATAGTAGTTTCTCTATAGGTAGTCTACAGTAGTTTCTCTAGGTAGTCTATAGTAGTTTCTCTATAGGTAGTCTATAGTAGTTACTCTATAGGTAGTCTATAGTAGTTTCTCCTCTATAGGTAGTCTATAGTAGTTTCTCTATAGGTAGTCTATAGTAGTTTTTCTATAGGTAGTCTATAGTAGTTTCTCCTCTATAGGTGGTCTATAGTAGTTACTCTATAGGTAGTCTATAGTAGTTTCTCTATAGGTAGTCTATAGTAGTTTCTCCTCTATAGGTGGTCTATAGTAGTTACTCTATAGGTAGTCTATAGTAGTTTCTCTATAGGTAGTCTACAGTAGTTTCTCTAGGTAGTCTATAGTAGTTTCTCTATAGGTAGTCTATAGTAGTTTCTCTATAGGTAGTCTATAGTAGTTTCTCTATAGGTAGTCTATAGTAGTTACTCTATAGGTAGTCAATAGTAGTTTCTCCTCTATAGGTAGTCTATAGTAGTTTCTCTATAGGTAGTCTATAGTAGTTTCTCTATAGGTAGTCTATAGTAGTTTCTCCTCTATAGGTAGTCTATAGTATTTTCTCTCTAGGTAGTCTATAGTAGTTTCTCTATAGGTAGTCTACAGTAGTTTCTCTAGGTAGTCTATAGTAGTTTCTCTATAGGTAGTCTATAGTAGTTACTCTAAAGGTAGTTTATAGTAGTTTCTCTATAGGTAGTCTATAGTAGTTTCTCTATAGGTAGTCTATAGTAGTTTTTCTATAGGTAGTCTATAGTAGTTTCTCCTCTATAGGTGGTCTATAGTAGTTTCTCCTCTATAGGTGGTCTATAGTAGTTTCTCTATAGGTAGTCTATAGTAGTTTCTCCTCTATAGGTGGTCTATAGTAGTTACTCTATAGGTAGTCTACAGTAGTTTCTCTAGGTAGTCTATAGTAGTTTCTCTATAGGTAGTCTATAGTAGTTTCTCTATAGGTAGTCTATAGTAGTTTCTCTATAGGTAGTCTATAGTAGTTACTCTATAGGTAGTCTATAGTAGTTTCTCCTCTATAGGTAGTCTATAGTAGTTTCTCCTCTATAGGTAGTCTATAGTAGTTTCTCTATAGGTAGTCTATAGTAGTTTCTCCTCTATAGGTAGTCTATAGTAGTTTCTCTCTAGGTAGTCTATAGTAGTTTCTCTATAGGTAGTCTATAGTAGTTTCTCTATAGGTAGTCTATAGTAGTTTCTCTATAGGTAGTCTATAGTAGTTTTTCTATAGGTAGTCTATAGTAGTTTCTCCTCTATAGGTAGTCTATAGTAGTTACTCTATAGGTAGTCTATAGTAGTTTCTCTATAGGTAGTCTATAGTAGTTTCTCCTCTATAGGTAGTCTATAGTAGTTACTCTATAGGTAGTCTATAGTAGTTTCTCCTCTATAGGTAGTCTATAGTAGTTACTCTATAGGTAGTCTATAGTAGTTTCTCTATATGTAGTCTATAGCAGTTTCTCTATAGGTAGTCTACAGCATATTCTCTAAAGGTAGTCTATAGTAGTTTCTCTATAGGTAGTCTATAGTAGTTTCTCTATAGGTAGTCTATAGTAGTTTCTCTATAGGTAGTCTATAGTAGTTTCTCTATAGGTAGTCTATAGTAGTTACTCTATAGGTAGTCTATAGTAGTTTCTCTATAGGTAGTCTATAGTAGTTTCTCTATAGGTAGTCTATAGTAGTTTTTCTATAGGTAGTCTATAGTAGTTTCTCTATAGGTAGTCTATAGTAGTTTCTCTATAGGTAGTCTATAGTAGTTTCTCTATAGGTGTCTATAGTAGTTTCTCTATAGGTAGTCTATAGTAGTTTCTCTATAGGTAGTCTATAGTAGTTTCTCTATAGGTAGTCTATAGTAGTTTCTCTATAGGTAGTCTATAGTAGTTTCTCTATAGGTAGTCTATAGTAGTTTCTCTATAGGTAGTCTATAGTAGTTTTTCTATAGGTAGTCTATAGTAGTTTCTCTATAGGTAGTCTATAGTAGTTTCTCTATAGGTAGTCTATAGTAGTTTCTCTATAGGTGTCTATAGTAGTTTCTCTATAGGTAGTCTATAGTAGTTTCTCCTCTATAGGTAGTCTATAGTAGTTACTCTATAGGTAGTCTATAGTAGTTTCTCTATAGGTAGTCTACAGCATATTCTCTATAGGTGGTCTATAGTAGTTACTCTATAGGTAGTCTATAGTAGTTTCTCTATAGGTAGTCTATAGTAGTTTCTCTATAGGTAGTCTACAGCAGTTTTTCTACAGTGTATACAATGGCTGGATGTCCTCTGGGTGGTGTTACCCATCTTGATACAAATATATACAAAACATTAAGAACGCCTGCTCTTTCCATGATACAGACTGACCAGGTGAATCCAGCTGAAAGCTATGATCCCTTATTCATGTCACTTGTTAAATCCACTTCAAATGATGAAGGGGAGGCGACAAGTTAAAGGAGGATTTTTAAGCCTTGAGACAATTGAGACATGGATTGTGTATGTGTGCCATTCAGAGGGGGAATTGGCAAGACAAAAGATTTAAGTGCCTTTGAACGAGGTGTCAGTTTTGTGTCAAGAACTGCAACGCTGCTGGGTTCTTCACGCTGAACAGTTTCCCGTGTGTATCAAGAACGCTCCACCACCAAAAGGACATCCAGCCAAGTTGACACAACTGTGGGAAGCATTGGAGTCAACATGGGCCAGCATCCCTGTGGAACGCTTTCGACACCTTGTAGAGTCCATGCTCCAACGAATTGAGGCTGTTCTGTGGGCAAAAGAGGGGATGCAACTCAATATTTGGTTTCTCGATTGGCGCAGCGGTTTAAGGCACTGCATCTCAGTGCTAGAGGCTTCACTACAGACCCTGGTTCGATTCCAGGCTGTATCCCAACCGGCCATGATTGGGAGTCCCATAGGGTGGTGCACAATTGACCTAGCGTCGTCCAGGTTAGGGTTTGGCCGGGGTAGGCAGTCATTGTAAATAAGAAAAATAAAATATTAGGAAGGAATTCTTTATGTTTTGTACACTCAAGATCTGCAGAGTTTGTGATCGTGACAAGCAGCACGATTTACAGATTTTCGAGGGGCACATAATATTACAGCACATTTGACAGCAGGCAACAGACAGGAGGCAACAAACAGCAGGCAGCAGACAGGAGGTAACAGGCAACATACAGCAGGCAACAGACAGCATGCAACAGACAACAGACAGCAGGCAACAGACGACAGACAGCATGCAACAGACAACAGACAGCAGACAACAGACAGCAGGCAACAGACAACAGACAGCAGGCAACAGACAACAGGCAACAGACAGCAGGCAACAGACAGCAGGCAACAAGCAACAGACAACAGGCAACAGACAACAGACAGCAGACAGCAGGCAACAGACAGCAGGCAACAGGCAACAGACAGCAGGCAACAGACAGCAGGCAACAGACAACAGACAGCAGGCAAAATACAGCAGGCAACAGACAGCATGCAACAGACAACAGACAGCAGGCAACAGACAACAGGCAACAGAGAGCAGACAGCAGACAGCAGATGGCAGACAGCAGGCAGCAGACGGCAGATGGCAGACGGCAGATGGCAGACAGCAGGCAGCAGACGGCAGATGGCAGACAGCAGACGGCAGATGGCAGACAGCAGACGGCAGATGGCAGACGGCAGATGGCAGACAGCACACGGCAGGCAGCAGGCGGCAGGCAACAGACGGCAGACAGCACCCGGCAGACGGCAGACAGCAGGCAACAGACGGCAGACAACAGACAACAGACGGCAGACGGCAGACGGCAGACGGCAGGTGGCAGACGGCAGACAGCAGGCAGCAGACAGGATCAAGGTACAAAATGCCATTGATGTATTCATTCCTATCATCATCAATGGCCTTTTCACACCTTTCAAAGGGAATTCCTATAACACTATAACAACTATTAATCATTGTACAGAGGACTAACAATAACATACACTGTGTAAATGCATTAAGTACTTTACATTCAGCAACACTGACAATTTGAAAACAGCTGACAGGAAATCAAACTAAAAGTCTAAGTGCATTCTTCCAGCTGACAGGAAATCAAACTGAAAGTGTAAATGCATTTTTCCATCTCTCTATCTCTGTCTATCTCCCTCTCCTTCCTTACTCTCTACCAACTCAATTGAAGGGGCTTTATTGGCATGGGAAATATGTGTTTACGTTGCCAAAGCAAGTGAAATAGATAATAAACAGAAGTGAGAAAAAAATAAATAACGAACAGTAAACAATTCACTCACTAAAGTTCCTATCTCTCTCTCAATTCTCGGTCGCTCCCTCCCCCTTTCTCTCTCTCCTCCCTCCTCTCCCTCTCTCCTCTCCTCTCCCCTCCCCTGGGACAAAGCCATCCTGTCTGATTGAGCTCAAGTCCTCCTTTCTGTATCTGCCAACACAACGTGTCAGACTGTTTAAAATGTCGTTTTTTTACTTGCAGTTGTTGTTTTTATAAGAAAGGCCCCTGTGGCAAAACTGTCTCATTAGCCCATTGTAAGAGAAAAAAACTAAGTTCCAGTTATACCTGCAACCTTAAACAACATGTCTCCATTTACCTTCACTGCCTTCCCCCTCTCTCCCTTCCCCCTCTCTCCCTTCCCCCTCTCTCCCCTCTGCTCTCTCCCCCATCTCTCCCTTCCGCTCTCTCCCTTCCCCCTCTCTCCCTTCCCCCTCTCTCCCTCCCGCTCTCTCCCCTCCGCTCTGTCCCCTCTCTCTCCTCTCCCCTCCCACTCTCTCCCATCCCTCTCTCTCCTCTCCCCTCCCTGTCTCTCCCATCCCCTCCGCCCCTCTCAATTCAATTAAATTCAATTCAAGGGCTTTATTGGCATGGGAAACATACGTTAACATTACCAAAGCAAGTGAAGTAGATAAACAAAAAAATAAACAATAAAAATGAACAGAAAACATTACACTCACATAAGTTCCAAAAGAATAAAGACATTTCAAATGTCATATTAAATCAAATAAAAGTTTATTTGTCACATGCGCCGAATACAACAGGTGTAGACCTCACAGTGAAATGCTGAATACAACAGGTGTAGACCTCACAGTGAAATGCTTTCTTACAGGCTCTAACCAATAGTGTAAAAAAGGTATTAGGTGAACAATAGGTAGGTAAAGAAATAAAACAACAGTAACAAGACAGGCTATATACAGTAGAGAGGCTATATACAGTAGAGAGGCTATATACAGTAGAGAGGCTATATACAGTAGACAGGCTATATACAGTAGAGAGGCTATATACAGTAGCGAGGCTATATACAGTAGAGAGGCTATATACAGTAGCGAGGCTATATACAGTAGAGAGGCTATATACAGTAGCAAGACTATATACAGACACTGGTTAGTCAGTCTGATTGAGGTAGTATGTACATGTAGATATGGTTAAAGTGACTATGCATATATGATGAACAGAGAGTAGCAGTAGCGTAAAAGAGGGGTTGGCGGGTGATGGGTGGCGGGACACAATGCAGATAGCCCGGTTAGCTAATGTGCGGGGGCACTGGTTGGTCGCGCCAATTGAGGTAGTATGTACATGAATGTATAGTTAAAGTGACTATGCATATAAGATGAACAGAGAGTAGCGGGGGGGGCACACACACACACAATGCAAATAGTCCGGGTAGCAATTTGATTACCTGTTCAGGAGTCTTATGGCTTGGGGGTAAAAACTGTTGAGAAGCCTTTTTGTTCTAGACTTGGCACCACTTGCCATGCGGTAGTAGAGAGAACAGTCTATGACTGGGGTGGCTGGGGTCTTTGACAATTTTTAGGGCCTTCCTCTGACAGCCTGAAATGTGTGTGTTTTTTGATAAACTTTGATTAGCTAACACAACATGCCATTGGAACACAGGAGTGATGGTTGCTGATAATGGGCCTCTGTACACCTATGTAGATATTCCATAAAAAATCAGCTGTTTCCAGATAAAATAGTCATTTACAACATTAACCATGTCTGCACTGTATTTCTGATCATTTTGATGTTTTTTTAATGGGCAAAAAAAATTGCTTTTCTTTCAAAAACAAGGACATTTCTAAATGACCCCAAACTTTTGAATGATAGTGTATATGTTGAAGAGGGTGGGGCTTAAGCTGCATCCCTGTCTCACTACCACGGCCCTGTAGAAAGAAATGTGTGTTTTTTGTCAATTTTAACTGCACACTTGTTGTTTGTGTATATGGATTTTATAATGTCGTATGTTTTTTCCCCAACACCACTTTCCATCTATTTGTATAGATTTGACTCATGCCAAATTGAGACAAAGGCTTTTTTGAAATCAACAAAGCATTAGAAGACTTTGCCTTTGTTTTGGTTTGTTTGTTTGTCAATTAGGGTGTGCAGGGTGAATACGTGGTCTGTCGTACGGTCATTTGGTAAAAAGCCAATTTGACATTTGATTTTCCCAAGGTTGCTGTTGACGCATATCACACGATAGTTATTGGGGTGTAACGGCTGTCGTCGCAAGAAAACCAAGATGCAGCGGAGGTTGTGGATTCATTATAAATATTTAATAAAATGAACCACTATAAACAAAACATCAAACAGCAACGAAAGCTAACAGTCCTGTCTGGTCAACAACGAACGAGACAGAAAACAATCCCCCACAAAACCCAAAGGAAAAACGTGCTCCTTATGTCTGACTCCCAATCAACAACAACGAACGTCAGCTGTGCCTGATTGGGAGTCACACACGGCCCAAAACAAAGAAATACAAAAAACCTAGAAAAAGAACATAGAACGCCCACCCAATGTAACACCCTGGCCTAGCCAAAATAAAGAACAAAAAACCCCTCTCTATGGCCAGGGCGTTGCATGGGGTCAAATTTGTCTCCACTTTTGTGGATTGGCGTGATCAGTCCTTGGTTCCAAATATTGGGGAAGATGCCAGAGCTGAGCATGATGTTAAAGAGTTTAAGTATACCCAATTGGAATTTGTTGTTGTCGTGGAAATATTGAATCAAATATTTCTCAGATACCGGAGCTTGTGAATTCAAATGGACTTTATTACAAAAAGTAACAAAGCCGAGTAATTCCATGGAACCTTCTCTTGTTACAGACCTCAGGCTTTATAGGTTTCCACCTTCAGACAACACACATGGTCCCTCCCCTCTATGTAGATGATTAACACCCCTTGGCCTTTCGCCACCATTATATTTCTGTCTCAATTCTTGCTTGTTTACACAGAATCTATTGGTGGCGTATCCATAGCAATGATACAAAAAAATAAGACAGACACATAATGAAGGTGTCTGTCCAATGATACTCATAGGACTACACAATGGCTGTAATGGCACAGACATACAATATACAATACAATCACATGCCTTAACGCCAGTCACAAGACCAGGCAATGACTTCCGTCAGGCCTATAACGGCCCAGACACACACAAATAACATGGCTTCTCTTTAACCTGTTAGGGTATAGGGGGCAGTATTGAGAATTTTTTGAAAAAATATGTGCCCATTTTTAACTGCCTCCTACACCTACCCAGTAACTACAATATGCATATACTTATTATATATGGATAGAAAACACTCTAAAGTTTCAAAAACTGTTTGAATGGTGTCTGTGAGTATAACAGAACTCATTTGGCAGGCAAAACCCTGAGACAGATTCTGACAGGAAGTGGATACCTGATGTGTTGAATTGACTTTGAGCCTATGCCATTGAAAAACAAAGGGGGTGAGGAATATTCTGGCACTTCCTATTGCTTCCACAAGATGTTCCCAGCCTTTACAAAGTGTTTTGAGTGTTCTACAGTGAGATCTGACCGAATAAGAGCCATGGAACGTGATGGTCCATTAGACACCTGGCGTACGATTTGATGGTGGGTACTCTCATTCCGAAACGTTTTAAAAGAAAACCCAATGGTCCGCCTTGAATTTTTTTCATGTTCTGGTTAAAAAAGGCCCTAATGATTTATGCGATACAACGTTTGACATGTTTGAACGAACGGAAATATAGTGAAGTGAAGTCCGGCTGGCTTAGATCATGCGCTACAACACGGAGGTTTTTCGACATAAATGATGAGCTTTTTTGAACAAAACTACATTCGTTATGGACCTGGGACTCTTTGGAAGTGACATCTGATGAAGAGAATCAAAGGTAATGGATTATTTATATAGTATTTTCGATTTTAGATTCCTCCAACATGGCGGTTAGTCTGTATCGCGATGCGTATTTTTCTGGCGCAGTGCTCAGATTATTGCAAAGTGTGATTTCCCAGTAAGGTTAATTTTAAATCTGACAAGTCCATTGCGTTCAAGAGATGTAAATCTATAATTCTTTGAATGACAATATAATATTTTAGCAATGTTTTCTAATATTAATTAATTATTTTGTTGTCATGACTTGACTGCCGGTATTGGAGGGAAACGATTTCCTGAACATCAACGCCATAGTAAAACACTGTTTTTAGATATAAATATGAACTTGATAGAACTAAAAATGCATGCATTGTCTAACATAATGTCCTAGGAGTGTCATCTGATGGAGATTGTAAAAGGTTAGTGCATAATTTTAGCTGATTGTATGGTTTTGGTGAAGCCTGTCTTTGAATCGACAATGCATTGCACACCGCTATTGTCAATGTACTCTCCTAACATAACCTAACTTTATGCTTTCCCCGTAAAACCTTTTTGAAATCGGTAAACGTGGTTAGATTAAGAAGATGTTTATCTTTCAAAGGCTGTAAGTTAGTTGTATGTTTGAGAAATTTGAATTTGTACATTTATTTGGTTTCAAATTTGCCGCTCTTGAAATGCACCTGCTGTTGATAGGGTGCGCCACGGGGGGCACGCTAACGTCCCAGGTAGCCTCAAGAAGTTTTAAGGCTATATTGACTCAGCTTACTACTCCTGAAGTGCATAATATATGTACTGGAAAATCACCCATAGTCATGAATTTTCTCCTTCATTGTCTGTATATTTTATAATTTCGTTGAGGATACCATCAACACCACAGGCCTTTTTGGGTTGGAGGGTTTTTATTTTGTTCTGTTGTTCATTCAAGGTAATTGGAGAATCCAGTTGGTTCTGGTAGTCTTTAATAGTTGAATCTAAGATTTGTATTTGATCATGTATATGTTTTTGCTGTTTGTTCTTTGCTATAGAGCCAAAAATATTAGAGAAGTGGTTTACCCATACATCTCCATTTTGGATAGATAACTCTTCGTGTTGTTGTTTGTTTAGTGTTTTCCAATTTTCCCAGAAGTGTTTAGAGTCTATGGATTCTTCAATTACATTGAGCTGATTTCTGACGTGCTGTTCCTTCTTTTCCGTAGTGTATTTCTGTATTGTTTTAGTGATTCACCATAGTGAAGGCGTAGTGTTACGGCTTGGTAGTCGTGGAGGAGGAATGAGGCGCAGGAAGCAGCGAACACAGGGTAGTGGTGTTTTTAATATACACTCACACAAAAACAAATGTTCCCACACACAGGGGAGAAAGTACATACGGCGTCAAAACAACGTCGACACGAACATAAGCCGTCTGTCAAAGAAACAATCATTAATCCCGCACGAACAGGAGCGGGCCAGCTAAACTAAATAGCCCCTCTAATGGCTAATTGACCACAGGTGTCACAAAATAAAAAAAGGGAAAAGCAAAAGGGAATCGGTGGCAGCTAATAGGCCGGTGACGACGACCGCCGAGCGCCACCCGAGCAGGAGGGGGCGCCACCGTCGGTGGGAATCGTGACAGTACCCCCCTCCTGACGCGCGGCTCCCGCAGCGCGCCGACACCGGCCTCGAGGTCGACCCGGAGGGCGAGGCGCAGGGCGATCCGGACGGAGGTGGTGGAACTCCCTCAACATAGATGGGTCCAGGACGTCCTCCGCCGGCACCCAGCACCTCTCCTCCGGGCCGTACCCCTCCCAATCAACGAGGTACTGTAGGCCCCTCGCCCGGCGTCTCGAGTCCAGTATGGCCCGTATGCTGTACGCCGGGGACCCCCGATGTCCAGAGGGGGCGGAGGGACCTCCGGCACCTCCTCTTCGTGAAGGGGACCAGCTACCACCGGCCTGAGGAGAGACACATGAAACGAGGGGTTAATACGGTAATAGGAAGGGAGTTGCAACCGATAACACACCTCGTTTATCCTCCTCAGGACTTTGAAGGGCCCCACACACTGCGGCCCCAGCTTCCGGCAGGGCACGCGGAGGGGCAGGTTCCGGGTCGAGAGCCAGACCCTGTCTCCCGGTGCGAACACGGGCGCCTCACTGCGGTGGCGGTCAGCACTCCTCTTCTGCCGCGCACTGGCCTCCTTTAGTGAGTCCTGGACGGCTCTCCAGGTCTCCTTGGAGTGCTGGACCCAGTCCTCCACCGCAGGAGCCTCGGTCTGACTCCGGTGCCATGGTGCCAGGACCGGCTGGTAACCTAACACACACTGAAAGGGTGATATGTTAGTAGAGGAGTGGCGAAGTGAGTTCTGGGCTAACTCAGCCCAGGGAATATACCTCGCCCACTCCCCTGGCCGGTCCTGGCAATACGACTTCAGGAACCTGCCCACCTCCTGGTTCACCCTCTCCGCCTGCCCATTGCTCTCGGGGTGATAACCGGAGGTCAAACTGACCGAGACCCCCAGCCGCTCCATAAACGCTTTCCAGACCCTGGATGTGAACTGGGAACCTCGATCAGAGACAATGTCCTCCGGCACCCCGTAGTGCCGGAAGACGTGGGTAAATAGGGCCTCCGCAGTCTGCAGGGCCGTAGGGAGACCGGGCAATGGGAGGAGACGGCAGGACTTAGAGAACCGATCCACAACCACCAGAATCGCCGTGTTCCCCTGAGAGGGGGGAAGATCTGTCAGGAAGTCGATGGACAGGTGCGACCATGGTCGTTGTGGAACGGGGAGGGGCTGTAACTTCCCTCTTGGTAGATGCCTAGGAGCCTTACTCTGGGCACACACCGAACAGGAAGAGACATAGGACCTCACGTCCTTAGCTAAGGTGGGCCACCAGTACTTCCCCCTTAGACTCCGCACTGTCCTCGCCTCACCAGGATGACCCGCAGTGGGTAGCGTGTGCGCCCACCGAATCAAACGATCACGAACACCGAGCGGCACATACATGCGCCCCAAGGGCACCTGCGCAGGCGCAGGTTCTAACACCAATGCCCGCTCGATGTCCGCGTCCACCTCCCATACCACAGGGGCCACCAGCATAGACGCTGGAATGATGGGAGTTGGATCGATGGGCCGGTCCTCCGTGTCATAGAGACGGGACAGCGCGTCGGCCCTAGTATTCAGGGAACCCGGTCTATAGGAGATGGTAAACCTAAACCGGGCGAAGAACATGGCCCACCTCGCCTGACGTGGATTCAGTCTCCTCGCTGCCCGGATGTACTCCAGGTTTCGGTGGTCGGTCCAGATGAGAAAGGGGTGTTTAGCCCCCTCAAGCCAGTGCCGCCACACCCTCAGAGCCTTAACCACTGCTAGCAACTCCCTGTCCCCCACATCGTAGTTACGCTCCGCCGAACTGAGCTTCTTCGAAAAGAAAGCGCAGGGGCGGAGTTTCAATGGCACACCCGAGCGCTGTGATAGCACGGCACCCACCCCAGCTTCGGACGCGTCCACCTCCACTACGAACGCTAAAGACGGGTCCGGGTGCGCCAACACGGGTGCGTCGGTGAACAGCGTCTTCAACTTCTTGAAGGCTCCGTCCGCCTCCGTCGACCATCGCAAACGCACCGGCCCCCCCTTCAGCAGTGAGGTAACGGGAGCCGCTACCTGGCCAAAACTCCGGATAAACCTCCGGTAGTAATTGGCAAAGCCTAAAAACCGCTGCACCTCCTTCACCGTGGTTGGAGTCGGCCAATTACGCACGGCCTTAACGCGGTCACACTCCATCACCACCCCCGTGGTGGAAATGAGATAACCCAGAAAGGAGACGGCTCGTTTGGAAAACTCACACTTCTCAGCCTTAACGTATAAGTCATGCTCCAGCAGTCTACCAAGCACCTTGCGCACCAGGGACACATGCGCGGAGCGGGTGGCGGAATATATCAGGATGTCATCGATATAGACTATCACGCCCTGCCCGTGCAGGTCCCTGAGAATCTCGTCAACAAAGGATTGAAAGACGGCTGGAGCATTTTTCAACCCATACGGCATGACGAGGTACTCATAATGGCCCGATGTGGTACTAAAGGCGGTTTTCCACTCGTCTCCCTTCTTGATACGCACCAGATTATACGCGCTCCTGAGATCCAGTTTTGTGAAGAACTGTGCTCCGTGAAATGATTCCACCGCCGTAGCGATGAGAGGTAGTGGGTAACTAAACCCCACCGTAATAGCGTTTAGACCTCGGTAATCAATGCACGGACGCAGACCTCCCTCCTTTTTCTTCACAAAAAAGAAACGCGAGGAAGCGGGTGAGATGGAGGGCCGAATGTACCCCTGTCCCAGGGATTCCGTGACATATGTCTCCATAGCCGCAGTCTCCTCCTGTGACAAGGGGTACACGTGACTCCTGGGAAGCGCAGCGTCAACCTGGAGATCTATCGCACAATCCCCCTGTCGATGAGGTGGTAATTTAGTCGCCCTCTTTTTACAAAAAGCGATCGCCAAATCGGCGTATTCAGGGGGAATGCGCACGGTGGACACCTGGTCTGGACTCTCCACCGACGTGGCACCTATGGAAACTCCTAGACACCTACCTGAACACTCCTCTGACCACCCCTGGAGAACCCCCTGTTTCCACGAAATACGGGGATTGTGACCAGCCAGCCAGGGGACCCCCAGCACCACCGGAAACGCAGGCGAATCAATAAGGAAAAAACTAATGCGTTCCTTATGATTCCCCTGCGTTACCATGTCCAGTGGCACCGTAGACTCCCTGACTAACCCTGACCCTAATGGCCGGCTATCTAGGGAGTGCACAGGGAAAGGGGAATCTATCGGCACCCGCGGAATGCCCAGCTTAATGGCAAGTCCACGGTCCATAAAATTCCCAGCTGCACCTGAATCGACTAGCGCCCTATGCTGGGAAGAGGGAAAAAAATTAGTAAACAAAAAAGGTAAAAACACGTGACCAACAGGGGGTTCTGGGCGAGTCTGGTGCTGACTCACCTGAGGTGACCGAGAAGTGTTCTGCCTGCCATCTCGACTCCCAGACTGGCTCCTCCTGCACCGGTCGGCCGTGTGTCCTCTCCGACCACAGCTGGTGCAGGAGGAGCCACCTCCTCCGGTGCCCCTTTGCACGGCCCCCCCTACCTCCATAGGGGTAGGGGCGGGGGTGCACAGGGGTGGAACGGGCAGGACCCTCTCCGAACGCCCGCGGGCAGCCAGCAAATTGTCCAGTCGTATGGACATATCTATGAGCTCGTCCAGGGACAGAGCTGTGTCCCGACAGGCCAGCTCCCTGCGGACGTCCGCCCGGAGACTGCAGCGGTAGTGGTCTATGAGGGCCCTGTCGTTCCACCCCGCCCCAGCAGCCAAGGTCCTGAACTCCAGCGCGAAGTCCTGGGCACTCCTCGTCTCCTGCCTGAGGTGGAACAGCCGTTCACCCGCCGCTCTTCCTTCCGGAGGGTGGTCGAACACGGCCCGAAAGCGGCGGGTGAACTCTGGGTAGTGGTCCCTCGCCGAGTCTGGACCGTTCCAGACCGCATTAGCCCACTCCAGAGCTCGGCCCGTCAGGCAGGAAACGAGGGCACTCACGCTCTCCTCCCCCGTGGGAGCAGGTCTGACGGTGGCCAGGTACAGCTCAAGCTGGAGCAAAAATCCCTGGCACCCAGCCGCCGCCCCATCGTACTCCCTCGGGAGCGCCAAACGAAGCGCGCCAGAGCCAGACGTCATGGGGGGCAAAGATGGCTGTATCGGGGGAAGTGGAGGTGGAGAGAGGATACCACTTCTCTCCCATCGGTCCATCCTCTCCATCATCTGGTCCATTGCCGATCCGATGCGATGGAGGACTGTCGTATGGTGGAGTACGCGTTCCTCCATCGAGGGCAGAGGAGTGGCCGCTGCTCCCGCTGATTCCATGCCTTTTATCTTGGTGCGGGATTCTGTTACGGCTTGGTAGTCGTGGAGGAGGAATGAGGCGCAGGAAGCAGCGAACACAGGGTAGTGGTGTTTTTAATATACACTCACACAAAAACAAATGTTCCCACACACAGGGGAGAAAGTACATACGGCGTCAAAACAACGTCGACACGAACATAAGCCGTCTGTCAAAGAAACAATCATTAATCCCGCACGAACAGGAGCGGGCCAGCTAAACTAAATAGCCCCTGTAATGGCTAATTGACCACAGGTGTCACAAAATAAAAAAAGGGAAAAGCAAAAGTGAATCGGTGGCAGCTAATAGGCCGGTGACGACGACCGCCGAGCGCCACCCGAGCAGGAGGGGGCGCCACCGTCGGTGGGAATCGTGACACGTAGACTCAGGTTTTCTGGGTCTCTGTGTTTTTGGTTGGACAGGTTTCTCAATTTCTTTCTTAGGTTTTGGCATTCTTCATCAAACCATTTGTCATTGTTGTTAATTTTCTTCGGTTTTCTGTTTTACATTTTTAGATTTGATAGGGAAGCTGAGAGGTCAAATATACTGTTTAGATTTTCTACTGCCAAGTTTACACCTTCACTATTACAGTTTAACGTTTTGTCCAGGAAGTTGTCTAAAAGGGATTGAATGTGTTGTTGCCTAATAGTTTTTTGGTATGTTTCCACACTACTTTCCTTCCATCTATAGCATTTCTTAATGTTATTCAGTTCCTTTGGTTTTGATGCCTCATGATTGAGTATTGCTCTGTTCAAGTAGACTGTGATTTTGCTGTGATCTGATAGGGGTGTCAGTGGACTGACTGTGAACGCTCTGAGAGACTCTGGGTTGATGTCAGTGAAAAAGTAGTCTACAGTACTACTGCCAAGAGATGAGCTATAGGTGTACCTACCATAGGAGTCCCCTCGAAGTCTACCATTGACTATGTACATATCCAGCGTGCGACCCTCTCTCTCCTCTCCCCCTCTCTCTGTCTGTCTCCCATCCCCTCCCCCCTCTCTCTCTCCCATCCCTTCCGCCCCTCTGTTTCCTCTCCCCACCCCCTAACCCCTATCTCCCATTTCCTACGCTCCTCTCTCCTCCCCCTCTCTCTCCTCTCCACTCTCCTCCTCCTATCCCCTCTCTCTCCTCTCCCCTCCCCCTCTCGCTCTCCCCCATCTCCTCCGCCCCTTTCTCCTCTCCCCTCTCTCTCCTCTCCACTCTCCTCCCCCTATCCCCTCTCTCTCTCTCCCATCCCGTCCACCCCCCTCTCCCCTCCTGCTTTTAGCCTTGTGTCAGTGCTCTTATCAATGCTACACACCAGTTCTCTCTTTATATAGAGATGCAAACACACACACTGACGCACGCAGGCACGCAAGCGCACACACTCACGCACGCAGGGATGCACTCAAGCACGCACACACACATGCACACACACAGGCAGCACATGTGTGTACATACACATGCAACACATGCACAGAGAGAAGAATGATGAAATAGCAAGAAATTACAAAATTGATTGTTTCAACTTCAAAGAGTTTTAACTTTAGCTTCTGGTCTCCCAAACACATCCACATTACGACTGAATACCTGGTGGTGAGGTGTGCATCACAGTACAAATATGACCTGAAGACTTCAGAGGCTGACAGGCTCCATGATAAAGAGTCTCCCTGATAAAGAGACTCCATGATTCAGAAGCTCCCTGATAAAGAGGCTACATGATAACGAGGTTCCCTGATAACGAGGCTCCATGATAACGAGGCTCCCTGATAATGAGTCTCCCTGATAAAGAGGCTCCCTGATTCAGAGGCTCCATGATTCAGAGGCTCCCTGATAAAGAGGCTCCCTGATAAAGAGGCTCCCTGATTCAGAGACTCCCTGATAACGAGGCTCCATGATTCAGAGGCTCCCTGATAAAGAGGCTCCCTGATTCAGAGGCTCCCTGATAAAGAGACTCCCTGATAACGAGGCTCCCTGATAACGAGGCTCCCTGATATAGAGACTCCCTGATAAAGAGGCTCCCTGATAAATAGGATTGTGATGCCTCTACAGTGTATTGTGATGAATATACCAACTGATGAAGTGAGCTGGCATTGCTGAGTTCTGTGACTACAGTGCTCCTGATGAACTGTAACTGATCCAGTGCTTCTGATCCAGTGCTCCTGATCCAGTGTATCTGATCCAGTGCTCCTGATCCAGTGTATCTGATCAACTGTACCTGATCCAGTGTATCTGATCAACTGTACCTGATCCAGTGTAACTGATCCAGTGCTCCTGATCCAGTGCTCCTGATCCAGTGTATCTGATCAAGTACACCTGATCCAGTGTTCCTGATCCAGTGTATCTGATCAAGTACACCTGATCCAGTGTATCTGATCCAGTGTACCTGATCCAGTGTATCTGATCCAGTGTATCTAATCCAGTGTACCTGATCCAGTGTACCTGATCCATTGTACCTGATCCATTGTACCTGATCCAGTGTACCTGATCCAGTGTATCTGCTCCATTGTACCTGATCCAGTGCTCCTGATCCAGTGTATCTGATCCAGTGTATCTGATCCAGTGTACCTGATCCAGTGCTCCTGATCCAGTGTATCTGATCCAGTGTAACTGATCCAGTGTAACTGATCCAGTGTAACTAATCCAGTGCTCCTGATCCAGTGCTCCTGATCCAGTATATCTGATCCAGTGTATCTGACCCAGTGTACCTGATCCAGTGTATCTGATCCAGTGTACCTGATAAATGCTTCCTCAGGAGGTTTTAACTGCCTTCCTAATTCATACCAGGCCTCCTAGGGCCGTACGTCCTCTCTACCAGGGTTACCTAGTAACATCATGTGGAGATCAACTCTAATTGGACAACAGCCCAGTCTCTCATTCTCTACCCTGAATAACATCATATATGATTGGTGGGGAAAACAGTAATACAAGGGAATGATCTGGCATCCAGAAACTTCTTCTGAGTATGGAGTGAACCCAAAACTGTATCACAGTAAGACATTTCTGAATGACAGCTTCAAGAGTTTAAACAACAGCCTCAGGTCCAGGCAAATAAGAAAGAAGCCATGTGATGTGGAGGAAGAGTGACAGAGAGAGAGAGAGAGAGAGAGAGAGAGAGAGAGACAGAGAGACAGAGAGACAGAGAGAGAGAGAGAGAGAGAGAGAGAGAGAGAGAGAGAGAGAGAGAGAGAGAGAGAGAGAGAGAGAGGGCTGAATGTCCACGGAATGCTGGGCCATGTTTATGTGTGTGTTTGTAAGTGGGTATTTCATATTCTGTAAAAGAGCGAAAGCTGATCCAGCATATGCCCTTGGTAACCAGGCCTCGTCAGCCTGATAGCATCACTGTGACAGTACAGATAGGAGAGGAGAGAAGGAGAGAGAGAGAACGAGACAGAGACCGAGACACAGAGAGAGTCGAGAAAACGAGAGAGAATGAGAGAGGAGAAGGAATAAAAATAGTTTGAGAAGAGTGTATCATGAATAAACGCAGTGACTTCATTGTTCATGAATAAACGCAGTGACTTCCTGTTAATGAATAAACACAGTGACTTCCTTGTTCATGAATAAACACAGTGACTTCCTTGTTCATGAATAAACACAGTGACTTCCTTGTTCATGAATAAACGCAGTGACTTCCTGTTAATGAATAAACGCAGTGACTTCCTTGTTCATGAATAAACACAGTGACTTCCTTGTTCATGAATAAACGCAGTGACTTCCTGTTAATGAATAAACGCAGTGACTTCCTGTTAATGAATAAACACAGTGACTTCCTTGTTCATGAATAAACACAGTGACTTCAGTGTTCATGAATAAACGCAGTGACTTCATTGTTCATGAATAAGACCAGAGTCCTATTAGACCAGAGCCCTATTCCCTATATAGTACACTACTTTAGACCAGGGCCCTATTCCCTATATAGTTCACTACTTTAGACCAGAGCCCTATTCCCTATATAGTACACTACTTTAGACCAGGGCCCTATTACCTATATAGTACACTACTTTAGATCAGAGCACTATATAGTACACTACTTTAGACCAGAGCACTATATAGTACACTACTTTTGACCTGGCCCTATGACCAGATCACTATATAGGGAATAACGTGCCATTTGGGACATATACAATTTCAAAAAGACCCAGCAGACTGCAGGGTAACTATGACGACAGGAAGTGGTGCGCTGTCCCAAACAGCACCCTGTTGCCTACAAAACGCACCTTGCTCTCGTCTTTCACACGAAATGTTCCCACCCTCTCCCAGGAGGAACATGACACAGTGTT
>NW_021823402.1:40452-44025 GCF_901001165.1 Salmo trutta | reverse complement strand
GTTACTCTTACAACAAACATAGGATCAGCTCTCTCCCCCCCCCAAACATGAATAGAATCCCACCACCCGCTACAAACACATGTAATAACCCTGATCCAACATTTACATGAAAGAAGTGTTACAAAGAGTCTAGAGGTCCTTAAAGGGGAAATCAGCAGTTGGAACAACAACATAGTGTTTTCCCCGCCCCTGTTCTGTAAATAGCTACGGAGATAGATGGGAGGGTTTGAGGGTAGCTGAGGAGTGGGACTGACAAAGCTCAGAATCGATAATAGTTATGACTGAAAACACTATGTATACCTGATGTCTGAGTATTTTCTATATGCTGGATGGGCCAAAACCGATAGGGTGGGGCTGGAGAAATGTAAACACTCTCATATTCATAAACAGAGCTATGGACGCAAAGACTGACCGTCCACGACATCACAATTATAGACAGAATACATTTCCTTTTGTTAACAAACATTAGAGTAGAACAAGCTTATATTGTGGGTTCCAACATTAGAATTCTTCAAGAATCAATGGGTACATATCAATAATTTAGTCCAAAGATGGATGTCAGAACTGCAGATTACCCCTTTAATAAGAGAATCTCTGGGTTTGGAAAGTGAGGAAATAGCCTCAGCACTGTGAGCATACAAAAGGTCAGTCTGCTACGGTGTAAAACAGGAGAGTTCAGCACCATGGACAATGACTGTAACTGTGAGCATACAAAAGGTCAGTCTGCTACAATGTAAAACAGGAGAGTTCAGCACCATGGACAATGACTGTAACTGTGAGCATACAAAAGGTCAGTCTGCTACGGTGTAAAACAGGAGAGTTCAGCACCATGGACAATGACTGTAACTGTGAGCATACAAAAGGTCAGTCTGCTACGGTGTAAAACAGGAGAGTTCAGCACCATGGACAATGATTGTAACTGTGAGCATACAAAAGGTCAGTCTGCTACAATGTAAAACAGGAGAGTTCAGCACCATGGACAATGACTGTAACTGTGAGCATACAAAAGGTCAGTCTGCTACAATGTAAAACACACACACACACAGACGGTCTCCAGATATAGACCTTTGACCTCTAGGTATACTCAAACTCTCCGTCTCAACTGTTGTTTACCCAAAATTCAAAGGGGCAAGGACCCCAGAGGAATGTAACACTTTTCAAAAAGATTAACCCTGTCCCTCATCTCTCATCCTCCCTCGAGGTGTGTGTGTGTGTGTGTGTGTGTGTGTGTGTGTGTGTGTGTGTGTGTGCGTGCACATTGTGCCAGACAGGTTGTGCTGTTTCCTAGCAGCATACTGTATCTGGGGTCAGATTGTTATTTGACTCCTGGTGGTTCGAGGTCAGGGGTTTGGCACAGAGAGCTGATCTTAGAACAGCACTGGGGGCCGACTGCTCACACACGGACACACACACAGGTACACACAGGTACACACACACATGGACACACACACAGGTACACACACACGTACACACAGGTACACACACAGGTACACACACGCATGGACACACACACACACAGGTACACACAGGTACACACACACAAGGACACACACACATGGACACACACACAGGTACACACACACATGGACACACACACACACAAGGACACACACAAACACACAGTGGCTGTGTTGACAGTGAGGATTTATATCTGTTTGATGCAGCGACTCCACTTCCCAGATTAGAGTGGTATAAAGGCTCGGGAGGTAGCAGATTCACACACACACACACACACACACACACACACACACACACACACACACACGCGCGCACGCACGCACGCACACACACACAAGCGCACACAAACATTGACACACACAGTGACACACACACCCTCAACCATACTCTATCTATCTGTTACTGTGTGTTACAATCTATCATATCCCATCTATCTGTTACTGTGTGTTACAATCTATCATATCCCATCTATCTGTTACTGTGTGTTACAATCTATCATATCCCATCTATCTGTTACTGTGTGTTACAATCTATCATATCCCATCTATCTGTTACTGTGTGTTACAATCTATCATATCCCATCTATCTGTTACTGTGTGTTACAATCTATCATATCCCATCTATCTGTTACTGTGTGTTACAATCTATCATATCCCATCTATCTGTTACTGTGTGTTACAATATATCATATTCCATCTATCTGTTACTGTGTGTTACAATCTATCATATCCCATCTATCTGTTACTGTGTGTTACAATCTATCATATCCCATCTATCTGTTACTGTGTGTTACAATCTATCATATCCCATCTATATGTTACTGTGTGTTACAATCTATCATATTCTATATATCTATTACTGTGTGTAACACAGTCTACTACACTATGGAAGAACGATAGATAACACTTTCACAGCTAACGCTGAGTGGACTAAACAGAGAAGTGAACTGAACCGAGCCCTCTATATTGTCACATGGGCCTGACATAAACTATGCAGACAAAGTGTAGTACAGGCTTTATGTAACGCATGGTTTGAGTCAAGCAACACAACAGTAGGTAGACTCATTTTTAACTTAGGATCGGCAACAGCTGTAGGCGCCTTTGTAATTGTTTATTTCTTTGTTTGTTTACTCCCATTGAACAATCAACGTTATTGTCTTATGTTTTGTATTCAAGGGGGACGAGTCCTTTACTCGACCCAGGGAGGGCGCTACACACCCACCCGTTAAATAAATCATTTTCTGCAGCTGTATAGCCTACATTTCCTTCACCTGATCTAACTGATAAACCTAACGGTTTATTGGCACTGCATTGGTGGGAGAGAATGGGACGGTTTGTCTAGCGGTTCTGTGTCCCGTTTGAAATCAAATCAATAGGCCTATCTGATCATGGACATTTGGAAGTGGACCCTGCGGCAGGCTGAACGTCAGGCTGCCTATATAGAACAACAATACATTCATAGAGAACTATTAACTCAACCCGCTGTATATTAGTCTCTGCAGTTTCTGTAGCATTGCTTATTCCGTATCTCTTATGCCTACCTTCAATAGTGGCATCGCCGACCGAGAACCACAACAGCCACAACACTGCGACCGCAAACTTCATGCTTCCTGTTCGCGCGGCTCCAGTTACCCGTTCTCGTTCTAGTCGTCTTCAAGGTGCGTTATATCATCTCCTGCCTACACAAATCCGTCCGTATCACTTTGCACGGGAACAGTAATCAGTCGGTCCGTAGCCTAGACTAGTATAACAACGGGACGTGCTTTGCCCGCTTCGGAACGATGTAACGATTAAATTATGAAGGACGGACAGGGCAGAAAACGACGCTGCTGTTTCTCCATTATGTCCGACAACAACTGTTTTACAGCGGCAGGACTTCTTATTTCTGGGTTTCCCCTAAGGGTTTCAATTTGTGTCCCAGTGTGCACGCTCGAGCAAGCCGACCGGGTGCACGCGCTCAAAATCCGGTGTTCGGTAGGGGGGCTGGCCCAGCGGCAGATGAGGGAGGAGAGACGGCTGGATGGAGACAAGGGTGCGCGTGGCGTATGTGTGTTCTATAATAACGGAGGAATATGGCGGTACCGGGGTAGAATGGAGGTCCTACTCCTCCTGGGTA
>NW_021823402.1:27952-35452 GCF_901001165.1 Salmo trutta | reverse complement strand
TTAATATCATGTTATTATCATCATGTTATTATCGTGTTATTAATATCATGTTATTATTATCAGGTTATTATTATCAGGTTATTATCATAAGGTTAGTACTATCATGTTATTAATGTAAGGTTATTATTATCGTGTTATTAATGTAAGGTTATTATTATCGTGTTATTAATGTAAGGTTATTATTATCATGTTATTATTACCATGTTGTTATTACCATGTTGTCATGATAATTTTAATTTTATTATGATCATGTTGTTATCATGATGTTATTAATATCATGTTATTAATATCAGGTTATTATCATCGTGTTCTTAATATCATGTTATTAATATCATGTTATTATCATCATGTTATTCATCCTGCTGTACATCTTCCTGGTGTTTGAAAAATGAGTTGTATTCACCCACCCACCCACCCACCCACCCACCCACCCACACACCCACCCACCCACCCACCCACCCCACACACCCACACCCACAAATCCCATAGTGCTTTCACATCTGCGTGATGTCCAGACTGACAAGCTATAATTTACTGTGGTTTTATCTCAACAGCCAAATGTCACTTCCATCTGGAAATGGACAATAATGATGTTGTTCTCTGACCCTCCCTTTCAACCTGGGGTTCATCCCAAATGGCACCCTATTCCCTATTTAGTGCACAACAATAATGCTCTAGGCAAAAGTAGTGCACTACAATAATGATCTAGGCAAAAGTAGTGCACTACAATAGTGCTCTAGTCTAAAGTAGTGCACTACAATAGTATTCTAGTCAAAAGTAGTGCACTACAATAGTGCTATAGATAATAGAATGGTATATTATAACCAATGACCTGATACTAGACTGGTATATTATAACCAATGACCTGATAATAGACTGGTATATTATAACCAATGACCTGATACTAGACTGGTATATTATAACCAATGACCTGATACTAGACTGGTATATTATAACCAATGACCTGATACTAGACTGGTATATTATAACCAATGACCTGATACTAGACTGGTATATTATAACCAATGACCTGATACTAGACTGGTATATTATAACCAATGACCTGATACTAGACTGGTATATTATAACCAATGACCTGATAATAGACTGGTACATTATAACCAATGACATGATAAAGACTGGTATATTATAACCAATGACCTGATACTAGACTGGTATATTATAACCAATGACCTGATACTAGACTGGTATATTATAACCAATGACCTGATAATAGACTGGTACATTATAACCAATGACATGATAAAGACTGGTATATTATAACCAATGACCTGATACTAGACTGGTATATTATAACCAATGACCTGATACTAGACTGGTATATTATAACCAATGACCTGATAAAGACTGGTATATTATAACCAATGACCTGATACTAGACTGGTATATTATAACCAATGACCTGATACTAGACTGGTATATTATAACCAATGACCTGATACTAGACTGGTATATTATAACCAATGACCTGATTAAGACTGGTATATTATAACCAATGACATGATACTAGACTGGTATATTATAACCAATGACCTGATACTAGACTGGTATATTATAACCAATGACCTGATACTAGACTGGTATATTATAACCAATGACCTGATACTAGACTGGTATATTATAACCAATGACCTGATAAAGACTGGTATATTATAACCAATGACCTGATACTAGACTGGTATATTATAACCAATGACCTGATACTAGACTGGTATATTATAACCAATGACCTGATAAAGACTGGTATATTATAACCAATGACCTGATACTAGACTGGTATATTATAACCAATGACCTGATAAAGACTGGTATATTATAACCAATGACCTGATACTAGACTGGTATATTGTAACCAATGACCTGATACTAGACTGGTATATTATAACCAATGACCTGATACTAGACTGGTATATTATAACCAATGACCTGATAGTAGACTGGTATATTATAACCAATGACCTGATACTAGACTGGTATATTATAACCAATGACCTGATACTAGACTGGTATATTATAACCAATGACCTGATACTAGACTGGTATATTATAACCAATGACCTGATAATAGACTGGTACATTATAACCAATGACATGATAAAGACTGGTATATTATAACCAATGACCTGATACTAGACTGGTATATTATAACCAATGACCTGATACTAGACTGGTATATTATAACCAATGACCTGATAATAGACTGGTATATTATAACCAATGACCTGATACTAGACTGGTATATTATAACCAATGACCTGATAAAGACTGGTATATTATAACCAATGACCTGATACTAGACTGGTATATTATAACCAATGACCTGATACTAGACTGGTATATTATAACCAATGACCTGATACTAGACTGGTATATTATAACCAATGACCTGATTAAGACTGGTATATTATAACCAATGACATGATACTAGACTGGTATATTATAACCAATGACCTGATACTAGACTGGTATATTATAACCAATGACCTGATACTAGACTGGTATATTATAACCAATGACCTGATACTAGACTGGTATATTATAACCAATGACCTGATACTAGACTGGTATATTATAACCAATGACCTGATAAAGACTGGTATATTATAACCAATGACCTGATACTAGACTGGTATATTATAACCAATGACCTATTATAACCAAATTGCCCTATGAGCTCATCACTAAGCAAAGGACCCTGGGACTGAACACTTGCATCTGGATCCTGGACTTCCTGATGGGCCGCCCCCCAGGTGGTGAAGGTAGGTAACATCAGATCTGCCCGATCCACTGACCCTTAAAAGGGGCGACCCTCAGGGGTGCGTGCTTAGTCCCCTCCTGTCCTCCCTGTTCATCCACAACTACGTGGCCACGCGTGACTCCAACACCATCATTAAGTTCGTCGGCGACACAACGATGGTAAGCCTGATCACTGACGATGTTGAGACAGCCTATAGGGAGGAGGTCAGAGATCTGGCAGTGTGGTGCCAGGACAACAAGCTCTCCCTCAACGTCAGCAAGACAAAGGAGATGATCGTGGATTACAGGAAACAGAGGGCTGAGCACGCCCCCATTCACATCGACGAGGCTGTAGTGGAGCGGGTCGAGAACTTCAACTTCCTCTGTGTCAACATCACTAAGGATTTATCATGGTCTACACACCAACACAGTCGTGAAGAGGGCACGACCACGCCTATTCCCCCTCAAAGATTTGGCATGGGTCACCAGATCCTCTAAAAGTTATACAGCTGCACCATCGAGAGCATCCTGACTGGTTGCATCACTGCCTGGTATGGCAACTGCTCGTCCTCTGACCGCAAGGCACTACAGAGGGTAGTGCGTTCAGCCCAGTACATCACTGGGGCCAAGCTCTCTACCATCCAGGACCTCTATACCAGGTGGTGTCAGAGGAAAGCAATAAAAACTGGCAAAGACTCCAGCCTCCCAAGTCATAGACTGTTCTCTCTGCTACCGGATGGCAAGCAGTACCGACACACCAAGTTTGGAACCAACAGGACCCTGAACTTCTGCTTCTACCTCCTAACTATAAGACTGCTGAGTAGATAGTTAAATAGTTAACCAAATAGCTACCCGGACTATCTACATTGACCCTTTTGTTTCTTAATTATATGTAAATATCTACCTCCATTACCTCGTACCATTGCACATCGACTTGGTACTGGTACCCCGTGTATATAGCCAAGTTATTGTTACTCATTATGTATCAATTATATACTTTTATTATTAAGTGTTTTACTTTTCTATTAATTCTCTATTTTCTCTTTCTCTACATTGTTGTTACGGGCCCGTAAATAAGCATTTCACTGTTAGTCTACATCTATTGTTTACGAAGCATGTGACAAATAAAATGTGATTTGATTTGAAACACACAAACATATATCCAAATAATACAAACATCTGCATGTGCACTAATCACACCCACAAGCATGAAGCAACCACACACACACAAAGGGACACACACACTCCTCCCTGTGGTGGACAGAACAGTAGCAGGTGCTAGAGAGTCATCGGCTAGTGTGACTGAATGAATGACATCTCTAACTGGATGCAGATGGAAATCACACACACATGAACGCATGCACGCAAACACGAACACACACACACACACACACACACACACACACACACACACACACACACACACACACACACACAGTGAGAGAATATGAGAATGATCAACTAACTGGACACAGATGGGGGTCTGGCAGCAGAGTCAGCAGAATATGATGCATATTGGGAATATGCTATATATACAGAATAAGGAATATACTGTATATAGGGAATAGGGAATATACTGTATATAGGGAATAGGGAATATACTGTATATAGGGAATAGGGAATATAATGTATATAGGGAATATAATGTATATAGGGAATAGGGAATATACTGTATATAGGGAATAGGGAATATAATGTATATAGGGAATATAATGTATATAGGGAATAGGGAATATACTGTATATAAGGAATAGGGAATATACTGTATATAGGGAATAGGGAATATACTGTATATAGGGACTAGGGAATATAATGTATATAGGGAATAGGGAATATAATGTATATAGGGAATAGGGAATATACTGTATATAGGGAATAGGGAATATGCTGTATATAGGGAATATAATGTATATAGGGAATAGGGAATATACTGTATATAGGGAATATACTGTATATAGGGAATATGCTGTATATAGGGAATAGGGAATATACTGTATATAGGGAATAGGGAATATAATGTATATAGGGAATAGGGAATATACTGTATATAGGGAATATAATGTATATAGGGAATAGGGAATATACTGTATATAGGGAATAGGGAATATAATGTATATACAGAATAGGGAATATACTGTATATAGGGAATAGGGAATATAATGTATATAGGGAATAGGGAATATACTGTATATAGGGAATAGGGAATATACTGTATATAGGGAATATAATGTATATAGGGAATAGGGAATATACTGTATATAGGGAATAGGGAATATACTGTATATAGGGAATATAATGTATATTGGGAATATGCTGTATATACAGAATAGGGAATATACTGTATATAGGGAATAGGGAATATAATGTATATAGGGAATAGGGAATATAATGTATATAGGGAATAGGGAATATAATGTATATAGGGAATATACTGTATATAGGGAATATAATGTATATAGGGAATAGGGAATATAATGTATATAGGGAATAGGGAATATAATGTATATAGGGAATAGGGAATATACTGTATATAGGGAATATAATGTATATTGGGAATATGCTGTATATACAGAATAGGGAATATACTGTATATAGGGAATAGGGAATATAATGTATATAGGGAATAGGGAATATAATGTATATAGGGAATAGGGAATATAATGTATATAGGGAATAGGGAATATAATGTATATAGGGAATAGGGAATATAATGTATATAAGGAATATAATGTATATAGGGAATAGGGAATATAATGTATATAGGGAATAGGGAATATAATGTATATAGGGAATAGGGAATATAATGTACATAGGGAATAGGGAATATAATGTATATAGGGAATAGGGAATATACTGTATATAGGGAATAGGGAATATAATGTATATAGGGAATATACTGTATATAGGGAATAGGGAATATACTGTATATAGGGAATATAATGTATATAGGGAATAGGGAATATACTGTATACAGGGAGTAGGGAATATAATGTATATAGGGAATAGGGAATATAATGTATATAGGGAATAGGGAATATAATGTATATAGGGAATAGGGAATATAATGTATATAGGGAATAGGGAATATACTGTATATAGGGAGTAGGGAATATAATGTATGTAGGGAATAGGGAATATAGTGTATATAGGGAGTAGGGAATATAATGTATATAGGGAATAGGGAATATAGTGTATATAGGGAATAGGGAATATACTTTATGTAGGGAACATACTGTATATAGGGAATATAATGTATGTAGGGAATAGGGAATATAATGTATGTAGGGAATATACTGTATATACAGAATAGGGAATATACTGTATATATGGAATAGGGAATATACTGTATATAGGGAATAGGGAATATACTGTATATAGGGAATATAATGTATATCGGGAATAGGGAATATAATGTATATAGGGAATAGGGAATATAATGTATACAGGGAATATAATGTATATAGGGAATATAATGTATATAGGGAATAGGGAATATAATGTATATCGGGAATAGGGAATATAATGTATATAGGGAATAGGGAATATACTACACACTACACAATACATAAAAAAAGCCGCGTTGGACAGGATTATCAGCATAGACTGACCAGCTCGAATAGACAGAAGCCTTCTGTATGGCAGACCAATCCAAACTTCTCTCTTGGCATGTCCAGCCCACTCATTATCTCAGCCAATCATGGCTAGTGGGAAGTTTGCTTTTTCTGTGACTTAACCAACAAGGCTCGTAATTTAACAGTTTTATTCGTATTTACAGATGACATACAAGTTTGTTATTAAGGCACATGAAAGTTCACATGTTCGAGAAAGCATTTCTGCCAAAAACGCATTTTGATCAAAATATTTTTTTTAACATTCAAACAACTCTCCTGTGATGTCATGACTTGCGACATATGCCTAATTACCTGAATCGGGTCACATATAGGGAATAGGGTGTGATTTAGACGTGGCCCTGGGTTCTGTTTGTCCTGTCTGCCTCTCTGTAGGGCCCTACAGCTGTGAATGCATTGGGAGGGCATCAACTGTACACACACACACACACACACACACACACACACACACACACACACACACACACACACACACACACACACACACACACACACACACACACACACACACACACACACACACACACACACACACACATCAGCAAGAAAACGAGCTAGCACACACACACACACACACGTTTACAGAGACACACACGTGTTCACTAACACAGTTGTCAACACAGACACACACAACACACCATCTCAGACTTCTACACTGTCTATCCCTATGGCAGTGGGCAGCGAGAGAGACAAGAGCGAGAGAGAGAGAGAGAGAGAGAGAGAGAAGAAAGAGAGAGACGAGAGAAAGAGAGACAGAGACAGAGATATAAATAGAGAGAGAGAGAGAGAGATAAATAGATAGATAGAGATAGACAGTGATCCGTGATTATGACAATGTGATGATCATGATTTTCCGCCCCAGTTGCCGTGGGATCCCGGGAGCAGCTGCGTGCGCTCCGACGTTCCCAGCTTTCCGATGGACGTTCCGACTGGAACCGGTTGATTCCTAATGATTCGGAAAGGAAGGAATACTGGCAGGCCTGCTGACCAGCACATGCTGAGGGGCAAGAGGGACAGACAGGGAGAAAGACAGGGATAGATGAGAGAAAGAGGGATGTAGACGAGGGAGAGAGAGAGAGAGAGAGAGAGATGTAGACAGGGAAGGAAGGGATGG
>NW_021823402.1:10452-25452 GCF_901001165.1 Salmo trutta | reverse complement strand
GTGGTGGTGTTTGAAGCAGCTCTACTATCCTCAGGGTGGGGAAGCTGTGAAGCTGTACAATACAGCTGATAGGAACACAACATTCTGTAGCCATACAAATATCACTCCTCCACACATGCTACACTGCAGGCCTGGAGCTACTCCAGTAGGTGAGCAGGCTTTTGCTCCAGCCCTGCTCTAACACAGATGATTCAGCTACATGTTCTGCCATCCCTCCTCCGAGAGAGCTATTGGGTGGGTAGGATTTTGCTCAAACACGCCGTATTCAACTAATCAGCAGCAGCTGAGTTTGTGATGTAAGCACTGCAGCCATTTTGTGTCAAAGCATTCCTCAGTCACCTCCACTGCTTTGATTGAGTACGTTAAAGCTGTTTCATTCACAATAACACTGTCACGTCTACTCCTGCTCCCCCTCTCCGTCGCTCAACGTCCCCGCTCTACTAACCACCGGTCCTGGCAACCCATCACTATGCACACCTGTGCCTCATCATTAGGCACACCTGGACTTCACTTCCCTGATAACTTCCCCTTTATTTAGCCCTCTGTTGTCCTGAGGTGTTATTGGTTTTCCTGTCACGTTCAGTACGCTTGTTTGTTCCTTTGTATCTGTTCAGCATTAAAACTCACCTTCTGTACCGGCTTTCTGGTTACAAACACAAACTGCCATAAGCGAGAGGAAACTGACAGTGTACAGACGGGGGGAGCAAAGCTAAACCCTGCAGCGCCAACAATGGTTACTAATTATCACCACCCACTCCTTCTCTCTCTGGCGCTCGCTCTTAATGAGGGTTCAAACGATTGTTCAAACCAGGGGAGGATTAACAGGAAAAGGGGCCTGAGAGGATCCAGGTAGTTAGTCATCATTAAACGTGTGATAGAATGAACGGGGCAGAGCTCAGATAGATGTCCACAGTGCTCTATCCTTTTGATCTATCGATGTGTCAGAATTATGGACCGCAAACTCATGTTAACCTTTTATAATGGGGAGAAAGACAGTATGATGGCTTATTTTGAGTCGTGCTTTTTTGGGGGTAACTTTAATCGTCATATGTTTGAGTCGTTTTTTTTTTTTATGTTATGTATCAGAGATAAGAATGTACAGTAAGCTCACTCCACAGCTAGCTTGAAACTTCGTGGATGGAGCTAAAATTTGATATTTTTCAGTAGCTCAAACAGTTGGTACTCTATGTAGTCAAGCAGGGTGAGCAGAGGATGACAGGGACAGGGACAGGGACAGGGATGGGGACAGGGACAGGGACAGGGACAGGGACAGGGACCATGGAGGAAGCTAAACTACTAGCAGCACACTGACATCCATTTCAGTTAGATAGATCACATTTGGAGTAGTAGTTTTTAGACGGTACCCAAGAAAGCCTGTTGTTATATTTTACCAAAAGAAAAATAGCTAAATGTGTAAATGTAATGTAGCAGGTTTGACAGAATTGAGCCTTAAATAAACACTTAGTATCCCAAATAAAACAAAGATGCCAGGTCTTCTCTCTTCACAAGGTCAAAGGTTAACCTTACCATATGGAAATACTGAACATGCCATGTGCTGTCTTGCTATGACCTACTAAAGCACTATGTTGGAAGAAAAGCTGTGGAAGTTAAATAGGCCAAGTAGTTGTAGTGGTACCGTAGTCTTCACAACACCATCTATTATTGAGAGAGAGACTCCTCCTGGTTAGCAACGCTTCACTGGGCCCTAGTGATAGCAATTACATTCTCTATCACACACACACATGTGGGCTTACACACCCCCTTAGTGTGTGTTCATAGACATACAAGTGCATTCTTAGAACCTACACCCATGTGGACCAGAGACGAAGGAACAGATGAGGTAGGTGTTGTACTCGGTGCTAAGAGGAACGCACTCTCTAACCTCACAAACTCACGGATCACCATCTCTCTCTCTCTCTCTCTCTCTCTCTCTCTCTCTCTCTCTCTCTCTCTCTCTCTCTCTCTCTCTCTCTCTCTCTCTCTCTCCTCTCTCTCTCTCTCTCTCTCTCTCTCTCTCTCTCTCTCTCTCTCTCTCTCTCTCTCTCTCTCTCTCTCTCTCTCTCTGGAAAAGTCTGAAATCCTCAGAAAGTCTTGGAGAGGGAAGGTGTTATGGGGATTTCAGATGTCACCATACAGGAAGCCTGTTTCTGATGCTTTCCTCGTGTGTGTGTGTGTGTGTGCGCGCGTGCGTGTGTGTGTGTGTGTGTAGCACAGCCAGACAAGTGGACTGGGAACACAGTAAAAGATTCAGAGTGTTGAATAATGAATGGGTCCATTTGCACCGTAGCTTCACTTCTATATAGTGTTAGTAAGTCAAGGTCACCGCTGCAGTTGTGACGAAGAAAAACTACAGGCCTGAAGTCAAACACGGCACTTTGGAAATATTAGGGGAAAAGATTTAGACGAATCCACAACAGCAATCAGAAGTCACATGGAGGTATAAAAAAACACACACACACACACACACACACACACACACACACACACACACACACACACACACACACACATACACACACACACACACTCACCACCCTAGAGAAATGCTCCAACGTAGGGAAGAAGAGAGAAGAGAGTCCTGGGGAGTGATTTGACATTCCCCCGAAGAAGAGAAGGAGAGATTAGTTTGAATATTTACCTTCTGTTATCCCTCTCTCCTCTCTAATCTGTGTGAAGTGTGTTCTCTCTCCACAGGGTTCATGTGTGTGTGTGTGTGTGTGTGTGTGTGTGTGTGTGTGTGTGTGTGTGTGTGTGTGTGTGTGTGTGTGTGTGTGTGTGTGTAGGAGTGTGTGTGTGTGTGTGTGTGTGTAGGAGTGTGTGTGTGTGTGTGTGTGTGTGTGTGTGTGTGTGTGTGTGTGTGTGTGTGTAGGAGTGTGTAGGAGTGTGTAGGAGTGTGTGTGTGTGTGTAGGAGTGTGTAGGAGTGTGTGTGTGTGTGTGTGTGTGTGTGTGTGTGTGTGTGTGTGTAGGAGTGTGTAGGAGTGTGTGTGTGTGTGTGTGTGTGTGTGTGTGGGAGTGTGTAGGAGTGTGTGTGTGTGTGTGTGTGTGTGTGTGTGTGTGTGTGTGTGTGTGTGTGTGTGTGTGTAGGAGTGTGTAGGAGTGTGTAGGAGTGTGTGTGTGTGTGTGTGTGTGTGTGTGTGTGTGTGTGTAGGAGTGTGTAGGAGTGTGTGTGTGTGTGTGTGTGTGTGTGTAGGAGTGTGTGTAGGAGTGTGTGTGTGTGTGTGTAGGAGTGTGTGTAGGAGTGTGTGTGTGTGTGTGTAGGAGTGTGTGTGTGTGTGTGTGTGTAGGAGTGTGTGTGTCTTGTGTTTTCCATACTACCAACAACGTACTTTTCCTTCCCTTCTCAGACACTTTATTCATTGCATTCATACTCCTCCCATCTATTTACCACAAAAGAAAGAATTATCCCACTACATTATCTTCACTTCAGCAGCTTGCCAACAAATGTTCCACAGCAAAAATCAGTGCGGGCTCCTCAGAGGAGGAAGTGGAGGACCACCCTCCTCAGTGAATTTCATAAAAATGTAAATAGTGAAACATTAAAAAAGTTATCATTTTTAGATAAAACCATAGTAAATATATTCACTTCACCAAATAATTGATTAAAACACACTATTTTGCAATGAAGATCTACAGTAGCATCAACAGCACTCTGTAGAGTAGCACCATGGTGTAGCCAGAGGACAGCTAGTTTCCGTCCTCCTCTGGGTACATTGACTTCAATACAAAACCTAGGAGGCTCATGGTTCTGACCCCCTTCCTTAGACTTACACAGTAATTATGACAACTTCCGGAGGACATCCTCCAACTTATCAGAGTTCTTGCAGCATGAACTGATATGTTGTCCACCCAATCAAAGGATCAGAGAATGAATCTAGTACTGAAAGTATAAGCTACAGATAGCTAGCACTGCAATGCATAACATGTGGTGAGTAGTTGACTCAGAGAAAGACAATAGTTGAACAGTTTTGAACAATGTATTTCCAAAATTAAGGACAAGTGGAGAGAAAGAGAGAGAGAGATATATTTTGGGGTATATCTTTTTTTCACTTTCACTTTCTTAGCAAGCTAGTTTAGTTTACTCAAACACCCGGCTAAAACAGAGAGGGATGCTATGTTAGCTAGCTGGCTATGGCTATCCAACACTGGAACTCTTCCAAGTCAAGTTAAGCTTTTGGTTTTATTAATTATATAGCCACCGGGGCCCACAAGTGTAACTGCTTGCTGACTGTACACTGTACTGCACGATTGTTGCGGCTTTACTAACATGTTAGTTCTAGTAGTTATGTTGACTATGACGTGACAACGATGTAGGCTGTGTGTAGCGGTTAGCGGTCATGATATGAAGGTTTGGCTTGGAAAGGTTTTTTCGCCTGGTCACAGACAGCTAATGTATCGTGCACGGAAGTCCACAAGAGAAGGGAAAAGGTGAAATGAGGAGAGGGCGTAGATACAGTAGATGCGAAAAGGAGTTATATATACAATGAGCTGTTTGTATGTGGCTGCTGTGAAAGAAACCTCTGTTTGTATGTGGCTGCTATGAAAGAAAACTCTGTTTGTATGTGGCTGCTATGAAAGAAAACTGTTTGTATGTGGCTGCTATGAAAGAAAACTCTGTTTGTATGTGGCTGCTATGAAAGAAAACTCTGTTTGTATGTGGCTGCTATGAAAGAAAACTCTGTTTGTATGTGGCTGCTGTGAAAGAAAACTCTGTTTTTATGTGATCAGGGGTGTATTCATTGAGCCGATTCTGAAACGCGGAGAATCAAACCTGCATTTGTCCAATAGAATCTGTAGTTTGCAACTGTTGGACTAATGATTACGACAGGTAGCCTAGTGGTTAGAGTGTTGGGCCAGCGACCGAAAGGTTGCTAGATCAAATCCCTGAGCTGACAAGGTAAAAATCTGTTGTTCTGCCCCTGAACAAGGCAGTTAACCCACTGTTCCTATGCCGTCATTGTAAATAAGAATCTGTTCTTAACTGACTTGCCAAGTTAAATAAAGGTTAAATAAAATGAATAAATAAATGACACCCTAGATCAGCTGGATGCAGGTGAGAGTGTGCAAGGCGGTATTGAATGTGTCACTGTCTGTCACCTTGACTACTCAAAATTCTCTTGACCTTTGCACCTACAGTACTGTACGCTGTAAACTTTCATTCATAGGCTAGGTTGTAGCAACGTCATGATGGCTATAGGGAACATTACAGCATCATGTAGTAGCCTGAACCTATCACTGTTACATTGAACTGGGTGAATGGAATATGAATGACAGTCATCCATTATGCTGTAATAGAAATAAGGCCATGCTCATTAAAAAAAAGAATCCTCCTCCCTCATCTGAAACGGCACCGACCTCTACCGCTATGACTATAAGCAGGATAATTACACAGGCTACACTGAACCCTTGTTGTTGTTCAGGTTGCTTCATTCCCTGGCTTTTTATTAAGTCCTGGGCAATGTGATTATCTTGTTTTGTCACAGTCACTGCATCGTACATTTACTAGGGGTACTTATGAAAACAAAGGCGCACACACATACACACGCAAAAGCACACACACACACACACACACACACACACACACACACACACACACACACACACACACACACACACACACACACACACAGTGAAAGAGAAAGAAGAGAGAGTCAAAGCTGTCCTCCCCCCTAACTCTTCTTATATTGTATGCCCTTTCCTTCTATACCCTTTATACTACCTCCTCCCTTTCCTTCAATACCCTTTCTACTACCTCCTCCATTTCCTTCTATACCCTTTATACTACCTCCTCCCTTTCCTTCTATACCCTTTATACTACCTCCTCCCTTTCCTTCTATACCCTTTCTACTACCTCCTCCCTTTCCTTCTATACCCTTTATACTACCTCCTCCCTTTCCTTCTATATACCCTTTCTATTACCTATCCCCTTTCCTTCTATACCCTTTATACTACCTCCTCCCTTTCCTTCTATACCCTTTATACTACCTCCTCCCTTTCCTTCTATATACCCTTTCTACTACCTCCTCCCTTTCCTTCTATACCCTTTATACTACCTCCTCCCTTTCCTTCTATACCCTTTATACTACCTCCTCCCTTTCCTTCTATACCCTTTATACTACCTCCTCCCTTTCCTTCTATATACCCTTTATACTACCTCCTCCCTTTCCTTCAATACCCTTTATACTACCTCCTCCCTTTCCTTCTATATACCCTTTCTACTACCTCCTCCCTTTCCTTCTATACCCTTTATACTACCTCCTCCCTTTTCCTTCTATACCCTTTATACTACCTCCTCCCTTTCCTTCTATACCCTTTCTACTACCTCCTCCCTTTCCTTCTATACCCTTTATACTACCTCCTCCCTTTCCTTCTATACCCTTTATACTACCTCCTCCCTTTCCTTCTATACCCTTTATACTACCTCCTCCCTTTCCTTCTATACCCTTTATACTACCTCCTCCCTTTCCTTCAATACCCTTTATACTACCTCCTCCCTTTCCTTCTATACCCTTTATACTACCTCCTCCCTTTCCTTCTATACCCTTTATAATACCTCCTCCCTTTCCTTCTATACCCTTTCTACTACCTATCCCCTTTCCTTCTATATACCCTTTCTATTACTTCCTACCTTTACTTCTCTAATATAATTTCTACTTCCTCCCTTTCCTTCTCCAATTTCCTTTATGTTAAGTGATTTTTTTTGTCACACAAAAAATGCAACAAAGCACCACTGCAAAGCCCTTACTCTTTCACTCAGATTCTAGTGTGCAGCTGAAAATATTTGCCAGTGTGTGTGTGTGAGTGTGTTGGCTACATGCCCCTCCTCCTCTGAAGCATAGTTTACTGTAGCCCCTCCTCCTCTGAAGCATAGTTTACTGTAGCCCCTCCCCCCTCCAAAGCATCGTCTACTGTAGCCCCTCCTACCTCCAAAGCATAGTCTACTGTAGCCCCTCCTCCTCTGAAGCATAGTTTACTGTAGCCCCTCCCCCCTCCAAAGCATCGTCTACTGTAGCCCCTCCTACCTCCAAAGCATAGTCTACTGTAGCCCCTCCTACCTCCAAAGCATAGTCTACTATAGCCCCTCCTCTTCCGAAGCATAGTCTACTGTAGCCCCTCCCCTCTCCAACGCATAGTCTACTGTAGCCCCTCCCCTCTCCAACGCATAGTCTACTGTAGCCCCTCCCCTCTCCGAAGCATAGTCTACTGTAGCCCCTCCCCTCTCCGAAGCATAGTCTACTGTAGCCCCTCCCCCCTCTGAAGCATAGTCTACTGTAGCCCCTCCCCTCTCCGAAGCATATTCTACTGTAGCCCCTCCCCCCCGAAGCATAGTCTACTGTAGCCCCTCCCCCCAAAGCATATTGTACTGTAGCCCCTCCCCCCCGAAGCATATTCTACTGTAGCCCCTCCCCCCTCCGAAACATAGTCTACTGTAGCCCCTCCGCCCAGAAGCATATTCACTGTAGCCCCTCCCCCCAAAGCATATTCTACTGTAGCCCCTCCCCCCAAAGCATAGTCTACTGTAGCCCCCCCGCCGAAACATAGTCTACTGTAGCCCCTCCCCCCTCCGAAACATAGTCTACTGTAGCCCCCCCGCCGAAACATAGGCTACTGTAGCCCCTCCCCCCTCCGAAGCATAGTCTACTGTATTACAAGTGTGATTCAGAAATTAGGGAGAGAGATGTTACATTAGAGAAGAATGGATTAACTTTTTCAATGTTAAGGGTACTGTAGGTATCATGTTTCACATTGCATTCATTAACTACAAAAAGGTAAGACGGGTTTTAATTTTAATTCTGGTGCCTCTCTGCACACACAAACTTGTTAGCTATCTGGCTCTTGTCCAACGTTAAGCCAACTCTCTGAAGTTCAAAGACATTCACAGTTCCTTCATAGAAGCCGCTCCTCCGTAGGTATACTTCTGTGGGCCTAACTCAGATTCTTCATGTCTTAACAACAAGATGGCCAGCGCTTCAAGCCAAGCCTCCTCCACCCTCTCACTACCTAACCAAGGCGGCTCTCTCTCTCTCTCTCTCTCTCTCTCTCTCTCTCTCCTCTCTCTCTCTCTCTCTCTGTCTCTCTCTGTGTCTCTCTCTCTCTCTCTCTCTCTCTCTCTCTCTCTCTCTCTCTCTCTCTCTCTCTCTCTCTCTCTCTCCTCTCTCTCTCTGTCTCTCTCTGTCTCTCTCTGTCTCTCTCTGTCTCTCAAATTCAAATTCAAATTCAAGCTGCTTTATTGGCATGAAAAACATTGTGTTAATATTGCCAAAGCAACAATGTATACAATATACATTGTAATACAATTTTAAACAATAACAAATAATAATATAACATGGCAGTAAATAATAATACAAAATTAAAAATAATAACAATAAAATAGTAGTAAAATAGTAGAATGCAATAAATATAAAAATATAAATATGGAAAATGATTCTATAACTAACTTATAACTAAATAACGGTCATCTTCACCATTACATCAGTACTACAACTACTATCATCATTACCACTACTACTACCACCACCACCATCACTAAACTGTTATCATTACCATTACTACCCATACCACTACTATTTGGAATGATAAACAACAATAATAATAGAAATAACAATAACAGTAATAACAATAATAGTAATAATAAGTAAGTTACTGTTTACTATGCAGATGTTATTATTCAGTGTCCCTCAGGCTATGGCAGGCAAATACATATTTGGCTGCAAGAGGAGCCATTGCTCCTTCGCCCATGAGTATTCTTAGTTTTTCCTCTGGGTTTAATAAGTTCAAATTTGGAATAAATGTAGTCATTTCTGTGAATAAGGAATCTCTTTGTGAGGAATATTTATCACAGTAAAGGAGAAAGTGCATCTCTGTCTCTACCTCCCCTGTCGTGCAGTGACCACATACACGCTCCTGTTTGGGTAGCCATGTCTTTTTATGTCTGCCGGTTTCTATTGCCAATCGGTGGTCACTCAGCCTGTACTTGGTAAGGATCTGTCTCTGCTTCGTATCTCTGACAGAGTAGAGATAATCAGCCAATTCATATTCTCTGTTTAGGGTCAGATAGCAATTTAGTCGGCTTTGGGATTTTGTTTCGTTTTTCCAATGTTGTAAATATGAGTCCTTTGATTGGTTCATGATTTTGTTTATTTGAATTTTTTCTTTTGAAGCAGTGCTGGTGTCAGCTTGGTTGGTGAGGTCCAACACCAGCTGACTGAGAGGGCTCGTTTCTGGGCTCAGCTCTTGGGTTTGGAGTGCTTTAAATTGTAGACTTGAATTTGGACTTGAATTTAGATGTAGCCAAAATTTTAAAGATCTTTTCTGTATTTTCATTATTATTGGAAAGCGGCCCAATTCTGCCCTACATGCATTAGTTGGTGTATTTCTCTGGACTTGTAGGATTTTCCGACAGAATTCTGCATGTAGGGCTTCAATTGGATGTTTGTCCCACATTTTAAAGTCCAGTTTATTGAGTGGCCCCCAAACCTCACTTCCGTAAAGAGCTATTGGTAGGATTACACTGTCAAATATTTTGGTCCAAATTCTAATTGGGATGTTGATTTTGAATAATTTCATTTTTATTGCATACAATGTTCTGCGGGCTTTTTCTTTGAGTGTATTCACTGCCATATTAAAGTTTCCCGATGCAGATATGGTCAGACCAAGGTAGGTGTAATTTTTAGTGTGTTCAATGATGGTGTTGTTCAGGGTGAATTTATATTTGTGTTTCTGACATCTGGTTTTCTTTTGGAAAATCATGATTTTCGTTTTTTGAAAATTTACTGCCAGGGCCCAATTATGGCAATATTGCTCTAGAATATTAATGTTCTGTTGAAGACCTTCTTTGGTTGGTGATAGAAGTACCAAGTCATCAGCATATAGCAGGTATTTCACCTCTGTGTCAAATAGTGTGAGTCCTGGGGCTGGAGAATGGTCCAACATGTCTGCTAATTCATTGATATAAATGTTGAAAAGGTTTGGACTCAAACTGCAGCCTTGTCTCACACCTCGACATTGTGAAAATAATTCTGTTCTTTGGTTTTTGATTTTTATTGCACATTTATTTTCTGTGTACATACATTTTATTAAGTCATACACCTTACCACCAAGCCCACTTTGGAGAATTTTGTAGAATAGCCCTTCATGCCAAATAGAATCAAATGCTTTTTTAAAGTCAATAAAGCAAGCAAAGATTTTGCCCTCTTTTTTTTGGTGGACGTGTTTATTGATTAGCGTGTGTAAGGTGTATATATGGTCAGTAGTGCGATGGTTAGGGAGAAAGCCAATTTGACATTTACTTATTACATTTTTTTCTTGAAGAAAGGTTTGAATTCTTGAATTCAAAATGCTACAGAAAACCTTTCCTAAGTTACTGTTTACGCAAATTCCCCTGTAATTATTGGGGTCTGATTTGTCTCCACTTTTGTGGATAGGGGAGATGAGCCCCTGGTTCCAGACATCAGGGAAGCAGCCAGAAGTTAAAACCATGTTGAACAATTTAAGCACAGCATTTTGCAACTCAGGTGTGCTGTTTTTCAGCATTTCATTTCTGATGTTATCTAGACCACAAGCCTTCTTTGATTTAATAGATTTGAGCTTTTCATTTAGTTCTTGTTGGGTTATTGGGTAATCTAATGGATTTTGGTTGTTTTTAATGACTGATTCTAGGATGTTCAATTTTTCTTTAATTTCTAATTGGTTCTGTTGTAAGTCTTTTTGTGGGATGTTTTTGTATAGATTATCAAAATACGTTTTCCAAATTTCTACATCTTGTATGGCTAATTCCTGTGGCTTTGTTGTGCTTAAATTGTTCCACATGTCCCAGAACTGATTTTGGTCAATTGCGTTTTCAATTTCATCAAGTGTCTTGTTGGTATAATTCAATTTCTTGCGTTTCAGTGTTTGTTTATACTGTTTCAGAGTTTCAAAATATTCATATCGTAGCTCTGGGTTGTTTTGCTGCTTATGTTTTTCATTTGACATTTGTCTTAGGTGTTTTCTGATTGTTTTACATTCATTATCAAACCATTTATCAGAAACATTTTGTTTTTTGTTTCTGAGGTTGCATTTCTTTGGTTTTCTCAAATTTGCTTTCGATGCTGCTTTTTGGAATATGCAGTTGATGTTTTGAGTAGCCGAATTGACACCATCTTTATTGTTTTGGTATTGTGAGTTATTGAAAAACTGTATAGAGTTCATCATTTCATTTGAGTTCAACGTTTCAATGAATCTCTCTGCACTGTTTGGAGCCCATCTGTACGATGGGTTTATGTTGTAGAGTTTATTGGGCTGATTTTTTGAATGAGTATTGCCGGTTAATTTCTTCAGAAACACGTTGATCTGACTGTGATCTGACAATGGTGTCTGTGGTCTGACAGTGAATGCACTAATGGAGGAGGGGTCGATGTCAGTGATGGCATAATCGACTACACTTGTCCCAAGAGCTGAGCAGTAAGTAAACCGACCTAAAGAGTCCCCTCTGATTCTACCATTAAGCATGTACAGGCCTAAGGCTCGACAGAGATTCACTAACTCCTTCCCATTTTTGTTCAGTATTTGGTCAGGACTGTTTCTATTATTTATAATAGGGCTACTGTACAAGGAGGGGTGTCCACATATGTGGTGGTTACCTCCCTCATCAGTGTAGTCAGGCTCAGAACCTGTTCTTGCATTGAAATCTCCACAAAGAAGCACTTTACCCTCTGCCTGAAATGTAATGATTTCTGTGTGGAGATTGTCGAAAAACTGATCATCATAATATGGTGAATCTGAAGGAGGAGCATAAGCTGCACATATGTATACATCATTGTCACAGTAGATTGTACCTTTGTTAAGTTTTAGCCAAATGTGACTGGTACCTTTTTTCATTTCATTCAGTGCTAAGTCCTGCTTATGCCAAATGATGATTCCACCTGAGTCTCGGCCCCGTTTAACATTTTTATGTTTGATTGATGGTAGTAAACTTTCTCTATAGCCTGAGGGACACTGAGTATCTATGTCTCCACGACACCATGTTTCCAGTAGGATTATGATGTCCTGTCCCTTGATGTTTTTAATCAATTCTGGATTTGTTGTTTTATAACCAAAATGTGAAGAGTATAGTCCCTGGATATTCCAAGAGCTGATAGTTAATGATCTCATTTATAATAAGTGATATTCACTGGTTTGAGTAAAGTACATTGAAAAAAAAACAAAATAATAATAATAATAAATATATACACATACATATATATATATATATATACATACATACATACATACATACATACATACATATACACACACACACACACACATACACACATACACACATACACACATACACACATACACACATACATACATACATACATACATTACTATAATACCGGTGCCAATAAAATTAAGAATAGTTGTAAACAAATGAATAAGAATGGAATAAGATTGCATGAAAAATAAGTACAATGCAATCTGCAATCCTGTGTGTGTGTGTGTGTGTATTAAAGAGTCTGTCTAGCTCAGTAGTCTGCATATTACTTGCAGTAGTTGGCGCACCTCTCCTATCTCTGATTGTTCTAGGTGTCTTTTGCCAGAGGTTACCTCAGCATATGTAGGCTGATGATCTGAATGATACATGGTGTGGACTGCATCATGTGGTGTACTTCTCTGAAGGACAGTGTTCTGTCCGACCCTGGAGTAGTGATCAGAGCTGTGTTGTGATGGGCCAGGTCTAGTAGAGCTGTGTTGTGATGGGCCAGGTCTAGTAGAGCTGTGTTGTGATGGGCCAGGTCTAGTAGAGCTGTGTTGTGATGGGCCAGGTCTAGTAGAGCTGTGTTGTGATGGGCCTGGTCTAGTAGAGCTGTGTTGTGATGGGTGAGGTCTAGTAGAGCTGTGTTGTGATGGGCCTGGTCTAGTAGAGCTGTGTTGTGATGGGTGAGGTCCAGTAGAGCTGTGTTGTGATGGGCCAGGTCCAGTAGAGCTGTGTTGTGATGGGCCTGGTCTAGTAGAGCTGTGTTGTGATGGGCCTGGTCTACTAGAGCTGTGTTGTGATGGGACGGGTCTAGTCGTGCTGTCCTGAGGCGGGTCCGGTCTGGTAAATCTGTGCTGTGTTTGGCCTGGTCTAGTAGAGCTGTGCTGTAATAAGCCGTGTCTGGCTCTTTTCTCCTGGGGATGGTGGAGGTACTGTTGTTTCAGAAGGTGGGGCGGGGGACCTCTGTTGCTGGGGTGATGGGTGTGTGGGTCCCTGCCAAGTGTTGCATCTTTTAGGTCCTTGGCAAAGGTTCTGATACTGTCCTGATCAAGATGTACATTATCATATAAGTGTTGACATGTCAGAGTGGGGTGGTGAGCCGTTCTGACGTTGAGCAGTGAGGCACAGTCCATAGTGATCTGTTGATTTATTTTGTTGATCAACTGTCCTGGGAAGTCTTTTCTTGGTAGGAGGGTGGACACAACTATATTGGTTGTTGGGAACCGAGCCTGTGCCCGTTCTGCCACTCTTCTCACTGCCCCAGATACATTTTCACCTTTGGCATGAAGGTCGTTTGTGCCAGTGTGGATGATGATGTTGTCGGGGGTGTCAATCCTGGTCTGACTGAGTAGCTGCATTGCGCTGTCAGTTGTAGGACACCAGAACTTATACACCTGGTGTCTAGGGAATAATCTTTCCTGGACTAAGAACTTCCCATTTGAATCAATAAGGATTGCAGTTGTGGGTGATTGTCTGGGTGGAGCAGACTGGGAGACTGGTATTCTGATCTGGGCTGGAGCAGACAGGGTGGCTGGTAGGTTAACCTGGGCTAGAGCAGACAGGGTGGCTGGTAGGTTGACCTGGGCTTGAGCACACTGTGCTGGAGCAGACTGGGAAGCAGGTAGGCTGACATGGGCTAGAGCAGACTGGGACGCTGGTTGGCTGATCTGGGCTGGAGCAGACTGGTAGGCTGGTGCAGTGTCATCAGGCTGTGTGGTGGAGGCCATGCTGGTCTCAGGTTCTGCTTGTGTTATGCCAAGCTGGTCGACATGTTCTCTAGATGCAGAGGACATAATGACTCGCTGCTGGTTGAAGGTGTCAATGTACCTCTCTCTTTGTTCTAGCTCCTTTCTTGTTGTGCTCAGAAGGTCTCTGAGGTCATCATTTGTCTGACTCAGTTTGTCCATTCTGCTTTCTAATTTAGCAATAGATGCTCTGCTCTCCTCCCTGAACTGTTTCATCTCTTCTTTTAGTTTTTGGACAGTGTCCTCCTCTTGAAGCTTGTTCTCTCTGAGTTCTATGACCTCTGCTTCGACTAGAGAGAGGGTGTTGTGGAAACGTTGCATAGCAGGAGTTCTTGGTGTTGTAGGCATGTCCTTGGCTCTGTCTGCTGCAGGTGAGGTAGGTAGAGGGACACTGAGGGCTTCTTGCTGGGTCACAGAGACCGTTGGGGCCTGCTTTTCTCCATCTCCCTCCTTGACTTTTTCCTCAGTTTCTGAGATGATTTCAGCTTCTGCTTTTAGGGTAGCAAACCTATTCTCAAAGGCCTGGAGGCTTGAATCATTGCCTTGTATCAATACAGTTCCATTATTATATAAGTTCACTGTTTGATACGTGTTGCTCTGGTCAGCTTCTTCAAAAATGCTGATCTGACATCCTTGGCTGATGCCTCTCTTTTTTGAGAAAGGGAAATGGTTGCAAATAACACTTTTCCATATGTGCCCTCGTTTGGTATTAAAAATTAAATTTGCTCTTGTTTTGCAACTGGTAAGATCTGCAAACAGGCATTCATGGTTCTGTCCCATCAACAAACCTTTGAAACTTTTCTTAGCTTTCTCTGTTTGGATGTCCGGTGGGTAAACAATTTCCATAGCAACGCTGGTGATGTTGGCTACAAAGTTGCAATAGAAGCGTTGTTTCTTGTATTATTGTCTCTTGTGTCTTTAGAGAACTGTTTCACTTTGATATCCTTTTTTCTTCTGTCCTGATTTTCTCTTTCTTTTCTTCTGTTAACTAGATTTCTTCGTTAGCTAGCTAGCTTCTTCCAAAAGAGTCCCTAGCA
>NW_021823402.1:452-7952 GCF_901001165.1 Salmo trutta | reverse complement strand
TGAGGTGTATACTTTGTTTCAAAGTAGATTTGTTTAAGACTACCAAGAACACTGTGTGACCCTGATTTAGCTCACTGCAGTAAAAGGTTAAGCAGACAAGGAGAAGTATAATACCATTGTTAATGCTTCCTGTGTGCAGTATTTACATTTCTTTCAGTTTGGAATACGGCATTCCAATACCATTTATGGAATGCCGATATTTCGAACTTCCCAACTGAAAAAGTTCCAAATTGGAGATTTTGGTTCCAACTGCTGTGTCTTTGTGTGACTCAGTGTGGGGTGAACGGATGATCTCCATTTGGTATTTCCCACCGTGAAGCATGGAGGAGGAGGTGTTATGGGTGTGGGGGTGCTTTGCTGGTGAACTGTCTGTGATTATCTAGAATTCAGGGCACACTTAACCAGCATGGCTAGTGGGACTATCGTTTGTTTTCAACAGGACAATGACACAACACCTCCAGGCTGTGTAAGGGCTATTTGACCAAGAAGGAGAGTGATGGAGTACTGCATTAGATGACCTGGCCTCCACAATCACCCAACCTCAACCCAATTTAGATGGTTTGGGATGAGTCGGACCGCAGAGTAAGGAAAAGCAGCCAACAAGCACTCAGCATATGTGGGAACTCCTTCAAGACTTTTGGAAACGCATTCCAGGTGAAGCTGGTTGAGAGACTGCCAAGAGTGTGCAAAGCTGTCATCAAGGCAAAGGGTGGCTATTTGAAGAATATAAATATAATTTGATATATATATATATATATAACTATTTTTTGTAGAAAATAGTAAAATAAAGAAAAACCCTTGAATGAGTAGGTGTTCTAAAATTTTGTTCGAAAAATTCTGATATTGTCAAAAAAAAATTGGAATGTGTATACCACAGCGGGTCATTATTGAAAGATCATGTCATCCCACTTGTCTTTCAATTATACAAGTTCATTTCATACTTCTATTCCATACTTTTTATAAAGATTCATTACTCCTTAGATAGCCGGTATTCCAAAGTGTTGGAGTAGTCGGTAGGCAGACAATGTGCACAGAGGGCAACATGTGTAAAATTACCAGAAGTCCCTGAACAGGTAAAATACCCTGGGGCTTTAAAACAGTAAATCACTCAAACCCTCCCACAAGAAAACTGCTTTGGGGCTCTGATCCGCTCCGCATCATTCTGTCCCCATAACCTGAAACTAGATTCCCTACATACTGGTGTTGACCAGAGGAAAACTGTCAGTGGGGTTCTGTTCTGCACTCTTCATAAAACCAGTAAATGTAGAGTTAAGATGGAGTGTCGTCTGTTAACGTCCAAAAGCGGAAGTTGTGTCACAGAGACTCTTTCTATTTCCCCTGAAATCCGTAGAGGCTATGTCCCCATAAACACACACACACACACACACACACACACACACACAAACAACACACACACACACACACAACACACACACACACACACACACACACACACAACACACACACACCACACACACACACACACACACACACACACACACACACACACAAATGTGCACATTAAATGAATACACACAGAGACACAGGGCGCTTGCATACGCACACACAAACACATTTTCCACACACACTCTCCATCATTTCCCCACATTTTCTATCCCTTCACCTTTCTCTGGGGGCACTTTCTGCCAAGCAGGTTTTCCAAATACTGATCTTATCCGCCTGTCAGACAGACTTCCGAAGCTCAACCGAGTGTGAAACCTGGAAGTAAAAACTCTCAGGTATCATTCATAAAGGCCGTCCTGTGAGTGAGCTCCTCAATCACTCATCACCAGCTAGAACAGAAGTTTGCACACAATTCATAATCGGATTAGTGTCGGATTATAACGCTCTCATATCTAAATGAACCCGACAATTTCCTCAACACACAGCCGTTGTTTGCCGCCAGGTTGCCGGCCTCCCGCTGTTCTGTGGGAAAGGTGAGCTGTGTAAAAAGACCTGCAGAACAAGATGACAAGGAGTTATGTGATATAGAGACACAGACAATGCTCAAAACTTCACCGTTCCCCCCTCCTCTCTTTCTCCATCTCTCGGTCCTCCTCGCTCATTGTGTGGGGATGACCAATCACTCTACTGTCACTTCACTCAGTTGTTTAAATATTGCAGATACAAAGTTGTTGAGAAATGGTGCTGTAATCTGCCGGCCCCAAGAACGAATGACTGCCAGGCTCATTCAACTGAACATATGGGCCTTAAAACCTATGGGCCCTAGTCAAAGGTAGTGCACTATATAGGGAATAGGGTGCAATTTGGGATGCAAACTCAAATCAGTAAAGTGCACAGTGTCATTTCCAAGTGATTTAGCCTGGCTAAAGAGAAATACCACCTCTACCGTCTCTTTCCTCAGTTCTTTACCATCTCTCTACCGTCTCTTTACCGTCTCTCTACTATCTCCCGATCTCAATTCCACCTCTCTCTCTAGTACATTACTTCCACAAAACCATGGCAAAAAGTGTTTGTCCTCCATTCTGTCATTTATCTTTCTCCCCTGTGTTTCTATCTATTTCTATTTTCAACCATTCTCCTCTTTTTCTCTTTCACTGTCTCTCTCTCCCCCTTTCTGTCCCAACCAGTCTATTTATCCCTCCCTGGTATTAAACAGTCTCTTATCTTTCTCCCCTGTGTATTAAACCAGTCTCTTTATCTTCCTCCCTGTGTATTAAACCAGTCTCTTTATCTTCCTCCCCTGTGTATTAAACCAGTCTCTTTATCTTTCTCCGCTGTGTATTAAAACCAGTCTCTTATCTTCTCCGCTGTGTATAAACCAGTTCTTTATCTTTCTCCGCTGTGTATTAAACCAGTCTTTATCTTTCTCCACTGTGCATTAAACCAGTCTCTTTATCTTTCTCCACTGTGTATTAAACCAGTCTCTTATCTTCCTCCCCTGTGCATTAAACCTGTCTCTTTATCTTTCTCCACGGTGCATTAAACCAGTCTCTTTATCTTTCTCCACTGTGCATTAAACCAGCTCTTTATCTTTCTCCCTGTGTATTAAACCAGTCTTTTATCTTTCTCCACTGTGCATTAAACCAGTCTCTTTATCTTTCTCACTGTGTATTAAACCAGTCTCTTTATCTTTCCCCCTGTGTATTAAACCAGTCTCTTTATCTTTCTCCACTGTGCATTAAACCAGTCTTTTATCTTTCTCCACTGCATTAAACCAGTCTCTTTATTTCTCCACTGTGTATTAAACCAGTCTCTTTATCTTTCTCCACTGTGCATTAAACCAGTCTTTTTATCTTTCTCCACTGTGCATTAAACCAGTCTCTTTATCTTCCCTTTGTCAACCACCCTCATCTCTTCCTTCAGTCTCTTCATTCTTTCTCTCTCTCTCTCTCTCTCTCTCTCTCTCGCTCACAGGTGCACGCGTGCGCACACACAGACACACACACACAGTATGTCTCATAGCTTCACAAGAAAGACCTGCAAGCTGAGAGAACTTTCTAAATAACTCATGAAAGAAACAATTATGTCTAACTCACTCACTCTTTTCCCTCACTCTCTGCCTCCATCCCTCTCCTTCTCTTTTTTTCTCACACACCCACATACCATCCCCGGCATTGGCAAGCAGTGGCCCATCCTGCCTGTTGCGTTCTCTTCCCCTCTGAAGCATTGGACGATCAGTCACATGATGTAATGATCTAAGGGTAGAGCTGTGTGGGGTGCCGTTTTATCGGGGGTTTTTTATCAGATTTTACTGCTCCCTTGAGTTACTTGATGTGGAATAGATTTCCATGTAGTCATGGCTCTATGTACTACTGTACATTTCCCAGAGTCTGTTCTAGCCTTAGGGACTGTGAAGAGGCCCTTGTGGCATGTCTTGTGGGGTATGTGTGGGTGTCTGAGGGGTGTGCTAGTTGTCTGAACAGATAGTTCGGTGCTTTCAACATGTCAATACCTCTCAAAAAGACAAGTAGTGATGCAATCAATCTCTCCTCTACTTTGAGCCAGAAGAGATTGACATGCATGCTATTGATATTAGCCCTCTGCGTACTTTTAAGGTCCAGTCATGCTGCTCTGTTTTGAGCCAATTGTAATTCACTTATGTTCCTCTTTGTGGCACTTGACCATATAACTGGGAAGTAGTCCAGGTGTGATAAAACTATGGCCTGTAGCAAGGTTATTACTGTAAATGAAAACTGAAACTGGAGCGAAAACTAATAATCAAATAACAATTTAGTAAACTCAAATACAATAGTTAACAAACCTGTTTGAAAAACTAAAACTATACTGAAACTATTATCTTTGAAACCAAAACAAACTAAAATAAAATAAAAACGGTATGAATTATGTTCAGCTTTAAGTTTTGGAGTGGCAGAAATCGAATGGAGTTCAAGCTTTTTTTCTAATGGGGTTTTCGAGCTTCTGAATCTGGGGTTCACATTGAGATGACTTATAATTTAAATGTAGATCAGCGAGATGTTGTTGCCACTTGTAGATATCGGGGATGTTTGAGTGGTATAGCTAAAGCAACCGACTGTAGACGAAAGTCGAGGAGTGAAATCGGGTGAAGGTGAATCTGCGACAGCCAAAAGTTGTAAACTAATGTGGTTTTCCAACAGCAAGGCACAGATCAACATGGCAGTGTTGACATTGCTTCAGACCTGGGTTCAAATACTATTTGTACATTCAAAGAAATTATTCAGATATATTTATTTCAAAAAGTAGTTGAATATTTTAAGATATTTGGAAATAAACATGGAAAGTATTTAAAAAAAATACTCAAATACACTGCCTCAAATACACTCCCATGGATTTAACCCAGACATTTAAAAATATTATTTGAAATAAGTATTTGAACATACTCTATGCTCAAATGCACAGAAAAAAGTATTTTAAATACCAGATACTCAAATAGACATGTATTTGAACGCAGTTCTGCATTGCTTATAAAAGTGATTTGAGGTTTGTGAACGATTCACTGATAACGTCCAAAAATGGAAGTTACGTCACAGAATCTTTCCATTTCCCCTGAAAACTGGAAATCTGGTTGTTGGGGACTCTGCAGAGGCTATGTCCCATCAACACACACACAAATGTGCACATTAGTACACATGCACAAACACACAGAGACACAGGGCACTTGCACGCACAAACACACATTTTTCACACACACTCTGCATCTCCATGCATTTTCCCACAGTTGTTTCCTTGAATCCCATCCCATTCCTATCACTTCACTTTTCTCTGGGGGCACTTTCTGTCAAGCAGGTTTTCCAAATACTGATCCTTATCTGCCTGTCAGACAGACTTCCGAAGCTCAACCGAGTGTGAAACCTGGAAGTAAAAACTCTCCGGGTATCATTCATAAAGGCCGTCCTGTGAGTGAGCTCCTCAATCCCTCATCACCTGCCAGAACAGACGTTTTCACAAATTCGTAATCGGATTAGTTGTCGGATAATAACACACATATATAAACGAACCTGACAATTTCCTCAACACACAGACATTGTTTTCTGCCAGGTTGCCGGCCTGTTCTGTGGGAAAGGTATTTGAACATATTCTCAAATACAATTACAAATACTCAAATGCACAGAAAAAAGTATTTTAAATACCAGATACTCAAATACACATGTATTTGAACGCAGGTCTGTATTGCTTATAAAAGGTTTTCTTTATAATGTTGAAAAAAAACATGCACTGTGTCTAACCCTCATATCACTAGTGATTTGCAGTTTGCAAACGATTCATTCTTTTTGAACATATCACGGTCAGGCTAAGACCCAGATGGAGACACAGGAGGCGGATAGTACGATTCTCAGAATATTTATGATAACAAAGGAGGCAGGCAAAAGGCAGGTCGAGGGCAGGCTGTGGTTTGTAAACATTGTCTGAGTCAGGCATGTACAGAACGGCAGGCAGGCTCAGGGTCAGGGCAGGCAGAAAGGTCAGACTAGAAAACAAAAACATAAAAACAGGAAATACGGGAAACACGCTTGTAAGACCTGACAAGACAAGATGAACTGGCAACAGACAAACAGAAATGCAGACATAAACACAAGGGATGATGGGGGAACAGGAGACAAAGGGCTGTGAGACAGAGGTTTAATCCTAGACACATGAAAAGTGGGATGTTACGGACGGTGCGGAGCAACAGAAGATGAACAGCAGTGGGGCTAAGGATTTTAGAGATGGGGAATGGTCCGAAAAAGCGGGGGGAAAGTTTGCGGGACTCCGTCCAGAGGGGCAGATCCCAAGTGGAAATACAAACCTCTGCCTGAAACGATAGCGGGGAGCAGGGGTCTGGTGGCAGTCCGCCTGTCACGATACCTGAAGGTGGTCTTGCGAAGAGCAGACCGGGCTCTCTTCCAGGTATGGTTGATAGTGGCGGAACGAACATCTGGGCAGAGGGTATGCTGACTTCTTCCTCTTGCTCGGGGAAGAGTGGGGGCTGATATTCCAAGGAACTCTTGAAGGGCAAGAGACCAGTGGCCAAGCAGGAAAGGGTGTTGCGGGCATATCCCACCCACACGAGTTGCTGGCTCCAGATGGTGGAGATGGAGGAGACAAGGCAATGTCCTGATTGGCTCGCTCCATCTGGCCATTAGACTGCAAATGAAAACCTGACGACATGCTGGCCGACAACCCAATTAGGGTGCAGAATGCCTTCCAGAACTGGGACGAGAACTGAGGACCGCGATCGGAAGACATGTCGACCGGAAGTCAATGGATCCGGAAGACGTGCTGTGCTATGAGCTGGGTCGTCTTCTTGGCTGAGGGTAACTTGGAAAGGGGAATGAAATGGGTGGCTTTGGAAACCAATCCACCACTGTAAGGATAGTGGTGTTGTCATCTGACGGAGGGAGACCAGGGACGAAGTCCAGGGAATATGGGACCGGTGAGGAACAGGGAGTGGTTGAAGGAGGCCAGCCGGAGCTTGCTGTGGAGTCTTATTCTGAGCACACAGAGCAGGCGTGAAGAATGCGGAGACATCAGGAACCATGGTGGGCCGCCAAAAACATTGTTGGATGAAAGCCAGGTTCCGACGGGAGCCAGGATGGCAGGTCAGTCTAGAGGGATGTGCCCATTCCAGGACCGGGGAATGGGCAGGGTCCAGGACAAACATCCGGTTACCCGGGCTGGGAATGCTGATTCTTACAGACCAGGCTTTCTAACCCCAGATGACTGCAGCTGCTAGACAGGAGGTAGGGAGGATGGTCTCGGGGTCAGACAGTGTAGCAACGGGGCTACACAAGAGTGAGAGCTTGTCAGGCTTCACGTTCTTGGACTTGAACCGAGGGAATAACAGGGCCCATCGAGTCTGCCTTGAGTTCAGGCGCTTAGTGGTGCGGAAACATTCCAGGTTCTTATGGTCAGTCCACACTAAGAATGGATGTTCTGTCCCCTCAAACCAGTGCCTCCAGTCCTCCAATGCCATATTGACCGCGAGAGTTGTTCTCAAATTCCCACATCATAGTTCCTCTCAGCAGGGTTAAGACGATGGGAAAAGGAAAGCGCAGAGATGCAGCTTTTGGTCCTGGG
>NW_021823402.1:0-352 GCF_901001165.1 Salmo trutta | reverse complement strand
GTCCCCACGAGGCACGGATCTCAAATCAACCGTGTCCCTTTGACCCCCTGACGTGTGCATGGTGGATGCATGGAGCTTGATCTGAAAGACATGAGTGTAAGCAATACGTTAGTAGCCTGGTCCAACATCTTTTTGTGCTGTTTGGCCAACACAAACAGATATGGAACCAGGCTATGAATGAATGTGAGGACCTCTGCCAAAGACGCCCTATTGGCTTAATCAATACAGATCAACAGTGAGAGGCTATCAGAGAGAGTGTAGGGGTCAGGGGTCAGGGGTTGATTCAGAGATTGACCATCCGTCTTCAAGAAAATCAATCAGAAGAAGATGATTCATTTATTATTTGTGTGTG